>NW_027670191.1:0-81950 GCF_964188305.1 Podarcis bocagei
GATTTTTTCAAAAAAATATTTTCTGCCGGTTAAGTTTTTGAGGGCTGATTTCTTGTCCTGTGATAAAAAGCCTTCTGTTTCCATCGCCAAAGCTTTCAGCGGAGCATTTTCAAGCTTTTGGCACCATTTTTGAGTGAATTGCCAAAAGTCAGATTTTTGCTGAAATTGTGACCCCGGGGCTTAGGGATTTTTTCCAAAAAATATTTTCTGCTGGTTAAGTTTTTGAGGGCTGATTTCTTGTCCTTTGATAAAAAGCCTTCTGTTTCGAGTGCCAAACCTTTCAGGAGAGCATTTTCAAGCTTTTGGCACCATTTTTGAGTGAATTGCCAAAAGTCAGATTTTTGCTGAAATTGTGACCCCGGGGCTTAGGGATTTTTTCAAAAAAATATTTTCTGCCGGTTAAGTTTTTGAGGGCTGATTTCTTGTCCTGTGATAAAAATCCTTCTCTTTTGAGTGCCAAACCTTTCAGGGGAGCATTTTCAAGCTTTTGGCACCATTTTTGAGTGAATCGCCAAAAGTCAGATTTTTGCTGAAATTGTGACCCCGGGGCTTAGGGATTTTTTCCAAAAAATATTTTCTGCCGGTTAAGTTTTTGAGGGCTGATTTCTTGTCCTCTGATAAAAAGCCTTCTGTTTCGAGTGCCAAACCTTTCAGGAGAGCATTTTCAAGCTTTTGGCACCATTTTTGAGTGAATTGCCAAAAGTCAGATTTTTGCTGAAATTGTGACCCCGGGGGCTTAGGGATTTTTTCAAAAAAATATTTTCTGCCGGTTAAGTTTTTGAGGGCTGATTTCTTGTCCTGTGATAAAAAGCCTTCTGTTTCGAGTGCCAAACCTTTCAGGAGAGCATTTTCAAGCTTTTGGCACCATTTTTGAGTGAATTGCCAAAAGTCAGATTTTTTCTGAAATTGTGACCCCAGGGCTTAGGGATTTTTTCAAAAAAATATTTTCTGCCGGTTAAGTTTTTGAGGGCTGATTTCTTGTCCTCTGATAAAAAGCCTTCTGTTTCCATCGCCAAAGCTTTCAGGGGAGCATTTTCAAGCTTTTGGAACCATTTTTGAGTGAATTGCCAAAAGTCAGATTTTTGCTGAAATTGTGACCCCGGGGCTTAGGGATTTTTTCCAAAAAATATTTTCTTCCGGTTAAGTTTTTGAGGGCTGATTTCTTGTCCTGTGACAAAAAGCCTTCTGTTTCGAGTGCCAAACCTTTCAGGAGAGCATTTTCAAGCTTTTGGCACCATTTTTGAGTGAATTGCCAAAAGTCAGATTTTTGCTGAAATTGTGACCCCGGGGCTTAGGGATTTTTTCAAAAAAATATTTTCTGCCGGTTAAGTTTTTGAGGGCTGATTTCTTGTCCTGTGATAAAAAGCCTTCTGTTTCCATCGCCAAAGCTTTCAGCAGAGCATTTTCAAGCTTTTGGCACCATTTTTGAGTGAATTGCCAAAAGTCAGATTTTTGCTGAAATTGTGACCCCGGGGCTTAGGGATTTTTTCAAAAAAATATTTTCTGCCGGTTAAGTTTTTGAGGGCTTATTTCTTGTCCTGTGATAAAAATCCTTCTCTTTTGAGTGCCAAACCTTTCAGGGGAGCATTTTCAAGCTTTTGGCACCATTTTTGAGTGAATTGCCAAAAGTCAGATTTTTGCTGAAATTGTGACCCCGGGGCTTAGGGATTTTTTCCAAAAAATATTTTCTGCCGGTTAAGTTTTTGAGGGCTGATTTCTTGTCCTGTGATAAAAAGCCTTCTGTTTCGAGTGCCAAACCTTTCAGGAGAGCATTTCCAAGCTTTGGGCACCATTTTTGAGTGAACTGCCAAAAGTCAGATTTTTGCTGAAATTGTGACCCCGGGGCTTAGGGATTTTTTCCAAAAAATATTTTCTTCCGGTTAAGTTTTTGAGGGCTGATTTCTTGTCCTGTGACAAAAAGCCTTGTGTTTCGAGTGCCAAACCTTTCAGGAGAGCATTTTCAAGCTTTTGGCACCATTTTTGAGTGAATTGCCAAAAGTCAGATTTTTGCTGAAATTGTGACCCCGGGGCTTAGGGATTTTTTCAAAAAAATATTTTCTGCCGGTTAAGTTTTTGAGGGCTGATTTCTTGTCCTGTGATAAAAAGCCTTCTGTTTCCATCGCCAAAGCTTTCAGCGGAGCATTTTCAAGCTTTTGGCACCATTTTTGAGTGAATTGCCAAAAGTCAGATTTTTGCTGAAATTGTGACCCCGGGGCTTAGGGATTTTTTCCAAAAAATATTTTCTGCTGGTTAAGTTTTTGAGGGCTGATTTCTTGTCCTTTGATAAAAAGCCTTCTGTTTCGAGTGCCAAAACTTTCAGGAGAGCATTTTCAAGCTTTTGGCACCATTTTTGAGTGAATTGCCAAAAGTCAGATTTTTGCTGAAATTGTGACCCCGGGGCTTAGGGATTTTTCCAAAAAAATATTTCTGCCGGTTAAGTTTTTGAGGGCTGATTTCTTGTCCTGTGATAAAAAGCCTTCTGTTTCGAGTGCCAAACCTTTCAGGAGAGCATTTTCAAGCTTTGGGCACCATTTTTGAGTGAATTGCCAAAAGTCAGATTTTTTCTGAAATTGTGACCCCGGGGCTTTGGGTTTTTTTCCAAAAAATATTTTCTGCCGGTTAAGTTTTTGAGGGCTGATTTCTTGTCCTCTGATAAAAAGCCTTCTGTTTCGAGTGCCAAACCTTTCAGGAGAGCATTTTCAAGCTTTTGGCACCATTTTTGAGTGAATTGCCAAAAGTCAGATTTTTGCTGAAATTGTGACACCGGGGCTTAGGGATTTTTTCAAAAAATATTTTCTGCCGGTTAAGTTTTTGAGGGCTGATTTCTTGTCCTGTGATAAAAATCCTTCTCTTTTGAGTGCCAAACCTTTCAGGGGAGCATTTTCAAGCTTTTGGCACCATTTTTGAGTGAATCGCCAAAAGTCAGATTTTTGCTGAAATTGTGACCCCGGGGCTTAGGGATTTTTTCCAAAAAATATTTTCTGCTGGTTAAGTTTTTGAGGGCTGATTTCTTGTCCTCTGATAAAAAGCCTTCTGTTTCGAGTGCCAAACCTTTCAGGAGAGCATTTTCAAGCTTTTGGCACCATTTTTGAGTGAATTGCCAAAAGTCAGATTTTTGCTGAAATTGTGACCCCGGGGCTTAGGGATTTTTTCAAAAAAATATTTTCTGCCGGTTAAGTTTTTGATGGCTGAATTTTTGTCCTGTGATAAAAAGCCTTCTGTTTCGAGTGCCAAACATTTCAGGAGAGCATTTTCAAGCTTTTGGCACCATTTTTGAGTGAACTGCCAAAAGTCAGATTTTTGCTGAAATTGTGACCCCGGGGCTTAGGGATTTTTTCCAAAAAATATTTTCTGCCGGTTAAGTTTTTGAGGGCTGATTTCTTGTCCTGTGATAAAAAGCCTTCTGTTTCCATCGCCACAGCTTTCAGGGGAGCATTTGCAACCGGTTGGCACCATTTTTGAGTGAATTGCCAAAGTCAGATTTTTGCTGAAATTGTGACCCCGGGGCTTTGGGATTTTTTCCAAAAAATATTTTCTGCCGGTTAAGTTTTTGAGGGCTGATTTCTTGTCCTCTGATAAAAAGCCTTCTGTTTCGAGTGCCAAACCTTTCAGGGGAGCATTTTCAAGCTTTTGGCACCATTTTTGAGTGAATTGCCAAAAGTCAGATTTTTGCTGAAATTGTGACACCGGGGCTTAGGGATTTTTTCAAAAAAATATTTTCTGCCGGTTAAGTTTTTGAGGGCTGATTTCTTGTCCTGTGATAAAAATCCTTCTCTTTTGAGTGCCAAACCTTTCAGGGGAGCATTTTCAAGCTTTTGGCACCATTTTTGAGTGAATCGCCAAAAGTCAGATTTTTGCTGAAATTGTGACCCCGGGGCTTAGGGATTTTTTCCAAAAAATATTTTCTGCCGGTTAAGTTTTTGAGGGCTGATTTCTTGTCCTATGATAAAAAGCCTTCTGTTTCGAGTGCCAAACCTTTCAGGAGAGCATTTTCAAGCTTTTGGCACCATTTTTGAGTGAATTGCCAAAAGTCAGATTTTTGCTGAAATTGTGACCCCGGGGCTTAGGGATTTTTTCAAAAAAATATTTTCTGTCGGTTAAGTTTTTGATGGCTGAATTTTTGTCCTGTGATAAAAAGCCTTCTGTTTCGAGTGCCAAACATTTCAGGAGAGCATTTTCAAGCTTTTGGCACCATTTTTGAGTGAACTGCCAAAAGTCAGATTTTTGCTGAAATTGTGACCCCGGGGCTTAGGGATTTTTTCCAAAAAATATTTTCTGCCGGTTAAGTTTTTGAGGGCTGATTTCTTGTCCTGTGATAAAAAGCCTTCTGTTTCCATCGCCACAGCTTTCAGGGGAGCATTTGCAACCGGTTGGCACCATTTTTGAGTGAATTGCCAAAAGTCAGATTTTTGCTGAAATTGTGACCCCGGGGCTTTGGGATTTTTTCCAAAAAATATTTTCTGCCGGTTAAGTTTTTGAGGGCTGATTTCTTGTCCTCTGATAAAAAGCCTTCTGTTTCGAGTGCCAAACCTTTCAGGGGAGCATTTTCAAGCTTTTGGCACCATTTTTGAGTGAATTGCCAAAAGTCAGATTTTTGCTGAAATTGTGACCCCGGGGCTTAGGGATTTTTCAAAAAAATATTTTCTGCCGGTTAAGTTTTTGAGGGCTGATTTCTTGTCCTGTGATAAAAAGCCGTTTGTTTCCATCGCCAAAGCTTTCAGGGGAGCATTTTCAAGCTTTTGGCACCATTTTTGAGTGAATTGCCAAAAGTCAGATTTTTGCTGAAATTGTGACCCCGGGGCTTAGGGATTTTTTCCAAAAAATATTTTCTGCTGGTTAAGTTTTTGAGGGCTGATTTCTTGTCCTTTGATAAAAAGCCTTCTGTTTCGAGTGCCAAACCTTTCAGGAGAGCATTTTCAAGCTTTTGGCACCATTTTTGAGTGAATTGCCAAAAGTCAGATTTTTGCTGAAATTGTGACCCCGGGGCTTAGGGATTTTTTCAAAAAAATATTTTCTGCCGGTTAAGTTTTTGAGGGCTGATTTCTTGTCCTGTGATAAAAATCCTTCTCTTTTGAGTGCCAAACCTTCCAGGGGAGCATTTTCAAGCTTTTGGCACCATTTTTGAGTGAATCGCCAAAAGTCAGATTTTTGCTGAAATTGTGACCCCGGGGCTTAGGGATTTTTTCCAAAAAATATTTTCTGCCGGTTAAGTTTTTGAGGGCTGATTCTTGTCCTCTGATAAAAAGCCTTCTGTTTCGAGTGCCAAACTTTCAGGAGAGCATTTTCAAGCTTTTGGCACCATTTTTGAGTGAATTGCCAAAAGTCAGATTTTTGCTGAAATTGTGACCCCGGGGGCTTAGGGATTTTTTCAAAAAAATATTTTCTGCCGGTTAAGTTTTTGAGGGCTGATTTCTTGTCCTGTGATAAAAAGCCTTCTGTTTCGAGTGCCAAACCTTTCAGGAGAGCATTTTCAAGCTTTGGGCACCATTTTTGAGTGAACTGCCAAAAGTCAGATTTTTGCTGAAATTGTGACCCCAGGGCTTAGGGATTTTTTCAAAAAAATATTTTCTGCCGGTTAAGTTTTTGAGGGCTGATTTCTTGTCCTCTGATAAAAAGCCTTCTGTTTCCATCGCCAAAGCTTTCAGGGGAGCATTTTCAAGCTTTTGGAACCATTTTTGAGTGAATTGCCAAAAGTCAGATTTTTGCTGAAATTGTGACCCCGGGGCTTAGGGATTTTTTCCAAAAAATATTTTCTTCCGGTTAAGTTTTTGAGGGCTGATTTCTTGTCCTGTGACAAAAAGCCTTGTGTTTCGAGTGCCAAACCTTTCAGGAGAGCATTTTCAAGCTTTTGGCACCATTTTTGAGTGAATTGCCAAAAGTCAGATTTTTGCTGAAATTGTGACCCCGGGGCTTAGGGATTTTTTCAAAAAAATATTTTCTGCCGGTTAAGTTTTTGAGGGCTGATTTCTTGTCCTGTGATAAAAAGCCTTCTGTTTCCATCGCCAAAGCTTTCAGCGGAGCATTTTCAAGCTTTTGGCACCATTTTTGAGTGAATTGCCAAAAGTCAGATTTTTGCTGAAATTGTGACCCCGGGGCTTAGGGATTTTTTCCAAAAAATATTTTCTGCTGGTTAAGTTTTTGAGGGCTGATTTCTTGTCCTTTGATAAAAAGCCTTCTGTTTCGAGTGCCAAACCTTTCAGGAGAGCATTTTCAAGCTTTTGGCACCATTTTTGAGTGAATTGCCAAAAGTCAGATTTTTGCTGAAATTGTGACCCCGGGGCTTAGGGGGATTTTTCCAAAAAAATATTTTCTGCCGGTTAAGTTTTTGAGGGCTGATTTCTTGTCCTGTGATAAAAAGCCTTCTGTTTCGAGTGCCAAACCTTTCAGGAGAGCATTTTCAAGCTTTGGGCACCATTTTTGAGTGAATTGCCAAAAGTCAGATTTTTTTCTGAAATTGTGACCCCGGGGCTTTGGGTTTTTTTCCAAAAAATATTTTCTGCCGGTTAAGTTTTTGAGGGCTGATTTCTTGTCCTCTGATAAAAAGCCTTCTGTTTCGAGTGCCAAACCTTTCAGGAGAGCATTTTCAAGCTTTTGGCACCATTTTTGAGTGAATTGCCAAAAGTCAGATTTTTGCTGAAATTGTGACACCGGGGCTTAGGGATTTTTTCAAAAAAATATTTTCTGCCGGTTAAGTTTTTGAGGGCTGATTTCTTGTCCTGTGATAAAAATCCTTCTCTTTTGAGTGCCAAACCTTTCAGGGGAGCATTTTCAAGCTTTTGGCACCATTTTTGAGTGAATCGCCAAAAGTCAGATTTTTGCTGAAATTGTGACCCCGGGGCTTAGGGATTTTTTCCAAAAAATATTTTCTGCCGGTTAAGTTTTTGAGGGCTGATTTCTTGTCCTCTGATAAAAAGCCTTCTGTTTCGAGTGCCAAACCTTTCAGGAGAGCATTTTCAAGCTTTTGGCACCATTTTTGAGTGAATTGCCAAAAGTCAGATTTTTGCTGAAATTGTGACCCCGGGGCTTAGGGATTTTTTCAAAAAAATATTTTCTGCCGGTTAAGTTTTTGATGGCTGAATTTTTGTCCTGTGATAAAAAGCCTTCTGTTTCGAGTGCCAAACATTTCAGGAGAGCATTTTCAAGCTTTTGGCACCATTTTTGAGTGAACTGCCAAAAGTCAGATTTTTGCTGAAATTGTGACCCCGGGGCTTAGGGATTTTTTCCAAAAAATATTTTCTGCCGGTTAAGTTTTTGAGGGCTGATTTCTTGTCCTGTGATAAAAAGCCTTCTGTTTCCATCGCCACAGCTTTCAGGGGAGCATTTGCAACCGGTTGGCACCATTTTTGAGTGAATTGCCAAAAGTCAGATTTTTGCTGAAATTGTGACCCCGGGGCTTTGGGATTTTTTCCAAAAAATATTTTCTGCCGGTTAAGTTTTTGAGGGCTGATTTCTTGTCCTCTGATAAAAAGCCTTCTGTTTCGAGTGCCAAACCTTTCAGGGGAGCATTTTCAAGCTTTTGGCACCATTTTTGAGTGAATTGCCAAAAGTCAGATTTTTGCTGAAATTGTGACACCGGGGCTTAGGGATTTTTTCAAAAAAATATTTTCTGCCGGTTAAGTTTTTGAGGGCTGATTTCTTGTCCTGTGATAAAAATCCTTCTCTTTTGAGTGCCAAACCTTTCAGGGGAGCATTTTCAAGCTTTTGGCACCATTTTTGAGTGAATCGCCAAAAGTCAGATTTTTGCTGAAATTGTGACCCCGGGGCTTAGGGATTTTTTCCAAAAAATATTTTCTGCCGGTTAAGTTTTTGAGGGCTGATTTCTTGTCCTATGATAAAAAGCCTTCTGTTTCGAGTGCCAAACCTTTCAGGAGAGCATTTTCAAGCTTTTGGCACCATTTTTGAGTGAATTGCCAAAAGTCAGATTTTTGCTGAAATTGTGACCCCGGGGCTTAGGGATTTTTTCAAAAAAATATTTTCTGTCGGTTAAGTTTTTGATGGCTGAATTTTTGTCCTGTGATAAAAAGCCTTCTGTTTCGAGTGCCAAACATTTCAGGAGAGCATTTTCAAGCTTTTGGCACCATTTTTGAGTGAACTGCCAAAAGTCAGATTTTTGCTGAAATTGTGACCCCGGGGCTTAGGGATTTTTTCCAAAAAATATTTTCTGCCGGTTAAGTTTTTGAGGGCTGATTTCTTGTCCTGTGATAAAAAGCCTTCTGTTTCCATCGCCACAGCTTTCAGGGGAGCATTTGCAACCGGTTGGCACCATTTTTGAGTGAATTGCCAAAAGTCAGATTTTTGCTGAAATTGTGACCCCGGGGGTTTGGGATTTTTTCCAAAAAATATTTTCTGCTGGTTAAGTTTTTGAGGGCTGATTTCTTGTCCTCTGATAAAAAGCCTTCTGTTTCGAGTGCCAAACCTTTCAGGGGAGCATTTTCAAGCTTTTGGCACCATTTTTGAGTGAATTGCCAAAAGTCAGATTTTTGCTGAAATTGTGACACCGGGGCTTAGGGATTTTTTCAAAAAAATATTTTCTGCCGGTTAAGTTTTTGAGGGCTGATTTCTTGTCCTGTGATAAAAATCCTTCTCTTTTGAGTGCCAAACCTTTCAGGGGAGCATTTTCAAGCTTTTGGCACCATTTTTGAGTGAATCGCCAAAAGTCAGATTTTTGCTGAAATTGTGACCCCGGGGCTTAGGGATTTTTTCCAAAAAATATTTTCTGCCGGTTAAGTTTTTGAGGGCTGATTTCTTGTCCTATGATAAAAAGCCTTCTGTTTCGAGTGCCAAACCTTTCAGGAGAGCATTTTCAAGCTTTTGGCACCATTTTTGAGTGAATTGCCAAAAGTCAGATTTTTGCTGAAATTGTGACCCCGGGGCTTAGGGATTTTTTCAAAAAAATATTTTCTGTCGGTTAAGTTTTTGATGGCTGAATTTTTGTCCTGTGATAAAAAGCCTTCTGTTTCGAGTGCCAAACATTTCAGGAGAGCATTTTCAAGCTTTTGGCACCATTTTTGAGTGAACTGCCAAAAGTCAGATTTTTGCTGAAATTGTGACCCCGGGGCTTAGGGATTTTTTCCAAAAAATATTTTCTGCCGGTTAAGTTTTTGAGGGCTGATTTCTTGTCCTGTGATAAAAAGCCTTCTGTTTCCATCGCCACAGCTTTCAGGGGAGCATTTGCAACCGGTTGGCACCATTTTTGAGTGAATTGCCAAAAGTCAGATTTTTGCTGAAATTGTGACCCCGGGGCTTTGGGATTTTTTCCAAAAAATATTTTCTGCCGGTTAAGTTTTTGAGGGCTGATTTCTTGTCCTCTGATAAAAAGCCTTCTGTTTCGAGTGCCAAACCTTTCAGGGGAGCATTTTCAAGCTTTTGGCACCATTTTTGAGTGAATTGCCAAAAGTCAGATTTTTGCTGAAATTGTGACCCCGGGGCTTAGGGATTTTTTCAAAAAAATATTTTCTGCCGGTTAAGTTTTTGAGGGCTGATTTCTTGTCCTGTGATAAAAAGCCTTTTGTTTCCATCGCCAAAGCTTTCAGGGGAGCATTTTCAAGCTTTTGGCACCATTTTTGAGTGAATTGCCAAAAGTCAGATTTTTGCTGAAATTGTGACCCCGGGGCTTAGGGATTTTTTCCAAAAAATATTTTCTTCCGGTTTAGTTTTTGAGGGCTGATTTCTTGTCCTGTGATAAAAAGCCTTCTGTTTCCATCGCCAAAGCTTTCAGCAGAGCATTTTCAAGCTTTTGGCACCATTTTTGAGTGAATTGCCAAAAGTCAGATTTTTGCTGAAATTGTGACCCCGGGGCTTAGGGATTTTTTCAAAAAAATATTTTCTGCCGGTTAAGTTTTTGAGGGCTTATTTCTTGTCCTGTGATAAAAATCCTTCTCTTTTGAGTGCCAAACCTTTCAGGGGAGCATTTTCAAGCTTTTGGCACCATTTTTGAGTGAATTGCCAAAAGTCAGATTTTTGCTGAAATTGTGACCCCGGGGCTTAGGGATTTTTTCCAAAAAATATTTTCTGCCGGTTAAGTTTTTGAGGGCTGATTTCTTGTCCTGTGATAAAAAGCCTTCTGTTTCGAGTGCCAAACCATTCAGGAGAGCATTTCCAAGCTTTGGGCACCATTTTTGAGTGAACTGCCAAAAGTCAGATTTTTGCTGAAATTGTGACCCCAGGGCTTAGGGATTTTTTCAAAAAAATATTTTCTGCCGGTTAAGTTTTTGAGGGCTGATTTCTTGTCCTCTGATAAAAAGCCTTCTGTTTCCATCGCCAAAGCTTTCAGGGGAGCATTTTCAAGCTTTTGGAACCATTTTTGAGTGAATTGCCAAAAGTCAGATTTTTGCTGAAATTGTGACCCCGGGGCTTAGGGATTTTTTCTAAAAAATATTTTCTTCCGGTTAAGTTTTTGAGGGCTGATTTCTTGTCCTGTGACAAAAAGCCTTGTGTTTCGAGTGCCAAACCTTTCAGGAGAGCATTTTCAAGCTTTTGGCACCATTTTTGAGTGAATTGCCAAAAGTCAGATTTTTGCTGAAATTGTGACCCCGGGGCTTAGGGATTTTTTCAAAAAAATATTTTCTGCCGGTTAAGTTTTTGAGGGCTGATTTCTTGTCCTGTGATAAAAAGCCTTCTGTTTCCATCGCCAAAGCTTTCAGCGGAGCATTTTCAAGCTTTTGGCACCATTTTTGAGTGAATTGCCAAAAGTCAGATTTTTGCTGAAATTGTGACCCCGGGGCTTAGGGATTTTTTCCAAAAAATATTTTCTGCTGGTTAAGTTTTTGAGGGCTGATTTCTTGTCCTTTGATAAAAAGCCTTCTGTTTCGAGTGCCAAACCTTTCAGGAGAGCATTTTCAAGCTTTTGGCACCATTTTTGAGTGAATTGCCAAAAGTCAGATTTTTGCTGAAATTGTGACCCCGGGGCTTAGGGATTTTTCCAAAAAAATATTTTCTGCCGGTTAAGTTTTTGAGGGCTGATTTCTTGTCCTGTGATAAAAAGCCTTCTGTTTCGAGTGCCAAACCTTTCAGGAGAGCATTTTCAAGCTTTGGGCACCATTTTTGAGTGAATTGCCAAAAGTCAGATTTTTTTCTGAAATTGTGACCCCGGGGCTTTGGGATTTTTTCCAAAAAATATTTTCTGCCGGTTAAGTTTTTGAGGGCTGATTTCTTGTCCTCTGATAAAAAGCCTTCTGTTTCGAGTGCCAAACCTTTCAGGAGAGCATTTTCAAGCTTTTGGCACCATTTTTGAGTGAATTGCCAAAAGTCAGATTTTTGCTGAAATTGTGACACCGGGGCTTAGGGATTTTTTCAAAAAAATATTTTCTGCCGGTTAAGTTTTTGAGGGCTGATTTCTTGTCCTGTGATAAAAATCCTTCTCTTTTGAGTGCCAAACCTTTCAGGGGAGCATTTTCAAGCTTTTGGCACCATTTTTGAGTGAATCGCCAAAAGTCAGATTTTTGCTGAAATTGTGACCCCGGGGCTTAGGGATTTTTTCCAAAAAATATTTTCTGCTGGTTAAGTTTTTGAGGGCTGATTTCTTGTCCTCTGATAAAAAGCCTTCTGTTTCGAGTGCCAAACCTTTCAGGAGAGCATTTTCAAGCTTTTGGCACCATTTTTGAGTGAATTGCCAAAAGTCAGATTTTTGCTGAAATTGTGACCCCGGGGCTTAGGGATTTTTTCAAAAAAATATTTTCTGTCGGTTAAGTTTTTGATGGCTGAATTTTTGTCCTATGATAAAAAGCCTTCTGTTTCGAGTGCCAAACATTTCAGGAGAGCATTTTCAAGCTTTTGGCACCATTTTTGCGTGAACTGCCAAAAGTCAGATTTTTGCTGAAATTGTGACCCCGGGGCTTAGGGATTTTTTCCAAAAAATATTTTCTGCCGGTTAAGTTTTTGAGGGCTGATTTCTTGTCCTGTGATAAAAAGCCTTCTGTTTCCATCGCCACAGCTTTCAGGGGAGCATTTGCAACCGGTTGGCACCATTTTTGAGTGAATTGCCAAAAGTCAGATTTTTGCTGAAATTGTGACCCCGGGGCTTTGGGATTTTTTCCAAAAAATATTTTCTGCCGGTTAAGTTTTTGAGGGCTGATTTCTTCTCCTCTGATAAAAAGCCTTCTGTTTCGAGTGCCAAACCTTTCAGGGGAGCATTTTCAAGCTTTTGGCACCATTTTTGAGTGAATTGCCAAAAGTCAGATTTTTGCTGAAATTGTGACACCGGGGCTTAGGGATTTTTTCAAAAAAATATTTTCTGCCGGTTAAGTTTTTGAGGGCTGATTTCTTGTCCTGTGATAAAAATCCTTCTCTTTTGAGTGCCAAACCTTTCAGGGGAGCATTTTCAAGCTTTTGGCACCATTTTTGAGTGAATCGCCAAAAGTCAGATTTTTGCTGAAATTGTGACCCCGGGGCTTAGGGATTTTTTCCAAAAAATATTTTCTGCCGGTTAAGTTTTTGAGGGCTGATTTCTTGTCCTCTGATAAAAAGCCTTCTGTTTCGAGTGCCAAACCTTTCAGGAGAGCATTTTCAAGCTTTTGGCACCATTTTTGAGTGAATTGCCAAAAGTCAGATTTTTGCTGAAATTGTGACCCCGGGGCTTAGGGATTTTTTCCAAAAAATATTTTCTGCCGGTTAAGTTTTTGAGGGCTGATTTCTTGTCCTGTGATAAAAAGCCTTCTGTTTCGAGTGCCAAACCTTTCAGGAGAGCATTTCCAAGCTTTTGGCACCATTTTTGAGTGAACTGCCAAAAGTCAGATTTTTGCTGAAATTGTGACCCCAGGGCTTAGGGATTTTTTCAAAAAAATATTTTCTGCCGGTTAAGTTTTTGAGGGCTGATTTCTTGTCCTCTGATAAAAAGCCTTCTGTTTCCATCGCCAAAGCTTTCAGGGGAGCATTTTCAAGCTTTTGGAACCATTTTTGAGTGAATTGCCAAAAGTCAGATTTTTGCTGAAATTGTGACCCCGGGGCTTAGGGATTTTTTCAAAAAAATATTTTCTGCTGGTTAAGTTTTTGAGGGCTGATTTCTTGTCCTGTGATAAAAAGCCTTTTGTTTCCATCGCCAAAGCTTTCAGGGGAGCATTTTCAAGCTTTTGGCACCATTTTTGAGTGAATTGCCAAAAGTCAGATTTTTGCTGAAATTGTGACCCCGGGGCTTAGGGATTTTTTCCAAAAAATATTTTCTTCCGGTTTAGTTTTTGAGGGCTGATTTCTTGTCCTGCGACAAAAAGCCTTCTGTTTCCATCGCCAAAGCTTTCAGCGGAGCATGTTCAAGCTTTTGCACCATTTTTGAGTGAATCGCCAAAAATCAGATTTTTGCTGAAATTGTGACCCCGGGGCTTAGGGATTTTTTCCAAAAAATATTTTCTGCCGGTTAATTTTTGAGGGCTGATTTCTTGTCCTCTGATAAAAAGCCTTCTGTTTCGAGTGCCAAACCTTTCAGGAGAGCATTTTCAAGCTTTTGGCACCATTTTTGAGTGAATTGCCAAAAGTCAGATTTTTGCTGAAATTGTGACCCCGGGGCTTAGGGATTTTTTCAAAAAAATATTTTCTGCCGGTTAAGTTTTTGAGGGCTGATTTCTTGTCCTGTGATAAAAAGCCTTCTGTTTCGAGTGCCAAACCTTTCAGGAGAGCATTTTCAAGCTTTGGGCACCATTTTTGAGTGAATTGCCAAAAGTCAGATTTTTTCTGAAATTGTGACCCCAGGGCTTAGGGATTTTTTCAAAAAAATATTTTCTGCCGGTTAAGTTTTTGAGGGCTGATTTCTTGTCCTCTGATAAAAAGCCTTCTGTTTCCATCGCCAAAGCTTTCAGGGGAGCATTTTCAAGCTTTTGGCACCATTTTTGAGTGAACTGCCAAAAGTCAGATTTTTGCTGAAATTGTGACCCCGGGGCTTAGGGATTTTTTCCAAAAAATATTTTCTGCCGGTTAAGTTTTTGAGGGCTGATTTCTTGTCCTCTGATAAAAAGCCTTCTGTTTCCATCGCCAAAGCTTTCAGGGGAGCATTTTCAAGCTTTTGGCACCATTTTTGAGTGAATTGCCAAAAGTCAGATTTTTGCTGAAATTGTGACCCCGGGGCTTAGGGATTTTTTCAAAAAAATATTTTCTGCCGGTTAAGTTTTTGAGGGCTGATTTCTTGTCCTGTGATAAAAAGCCTTCTGTTTCCATCGCCAAAGCTTTCAGCGGAGCATTTTCAAGCTTTTGGCACCATTTTTGAGTGAATTGCCAAAAGTCAGATTTTTGCTGAAATTGTGACCCCGGGGCTTAGGGATTTTTTCCAAAAAATATTTTCTGCTGGTTAAGTTTTTGAGGGCTGATTTCTTGTCCTGTGATAAAAAGCCTTCTGTTTCGAGTGCCAAACCTTTCAGGAGAGCATTTTCAAGCTTTTGGCACCATTTTTGAGTGAATTGCCAAAAGTCAGATTTTTGCTGAAATTGTGACCCCGGGGCTTAGGGATTTTTTCCAAAAAATATTTTCTGCCGGTTAAGTTTTTGAGGGCTGATTTCTTGTCCTGTGATAAAAAGCCTTCTGTTTCCAGTGCCAAACCTTTCAGGAGAGCATTTTCAAGCTTTGGGCACAATTTTTGAGTGAATTGCCAAAAGTCAGATTTTTTCTGAAATTGTGACCCCGGGGCTTAGGGATTTTTTCAAAAAAATATTTTCTGCCAGTTAAGTTTTTGAGGGCTGATTTCTTGTCCTCTGATAAAAAGCCTTCTCTTTTGAGTGCCAAACCTTTCAGGGGAGCATTTTCAAGCTTTTGGCACCATTTTTGAGTGAATCGCCAAAAGTCAGATTTTTGCTGAAATTGTGACCCCGGGGCTTAGGGATTTTTTCAAAAAAATATTTTCTGTCGGTTAAGTTTTTGATGGCTGAATTTTTGTCCTGTGATAAAAAGCCTTCTGTTTCGAGTGCCAAACATTTCAGGAGAGCATTTTCAAGCTTTTGGCACCATTTTTGAGTGAACTGCCAAAAGTCAGATTTTTGCTGAAATTGTGACCCCGGGGCTTAGGGATTTTTTCAAAAAAATATTTTCTGCCGGTTAAGTTTTTGAGGGCTGATTTCTTGTCCTGTGATAAAAAGCCTTCTGTTTCGAGTGCCAAACCTTTCAGGAGAGCATTTTCAAGCTTTTGGCACTATTTTTGAGTGAATTGCCAAAGTCAGATTTTTGCTGAAATTGTGACCCCGGGGCTTAGGGATTTTGTCAAAAAAATATTTTCTGCCGGTTAAGTTTTTGAGGGCTGATTTCTTGTCCTGTGATAAAAATCCTTCTCTTTTGAGTGCCAAACCTTTCAGGGGAGCATTTTCAAGCTTTTGGCACCATTTTTGAGTGAATCGCCAAAAGTCAGATTTTTGCTGAAATTTTGACCCCGGGGCTTAGGGATTTTTTCCAAAAAATATTTTCTGCCGGTTAAGTTTTTGAGGGCTGATTTCTTGTCCTGTGATAAAAAGCCTTCTGTTTCGAGTGCCAAACCTTTCAGGAGAGCATTTTCAAGCTTTTGGCACCATTTTTGAGTGAATTGCCAAAAGTCAGATTTTTTCTGAAATTGTCACCCCGGGGCTTAGGGATTTTTTCAAAAAAATATTTTCTGCCGGTTAAGTTTTTGAGGGCTGATTTCTTGTCCTGTGATAAAAATCCTTCTCTTTTGAGTGCCAAACCTTTCAGGGGAGCATTTTCAAGCTTTTGGCACCATTTTTGAGTGAATCGCAAAAAGGCAAATTTTTGCTGAAATTGTGACCCCGGGGCTTAGGGATTTTTTCAAAAAAATATTTTCTGCCGGTTAAGTTTTTGAGGGCTGATTTCTTGTCCTGTGATAAAAAGCCTTCTGTTTCGAGTGCCAAACCTTTCAAGAGAGCATTTTCAAGCTTTTGGCACCATTTTTGAGTGAATTGCCAAAAGTCAGATGTTTGCTGAAATTCTGACCCCAGGGCTTAGGGATTTTTTCAAAAAAATATTTTCTGCCGGTTAAGTTTTTGAGGGCTGATTTCTTGTCCTGTGATAAAAAGCCTTCTGTTTCCATCGCCAAAGCTTTCAGCGGAGCATGTTCAAGCTTTTGCACCATTTTTGAGTGAATTGCCAAAAATCAGATTTTTGCTGAAATTGTGACCCCGGGGCTTAGGGATTTTTTCAAAAAAATATTTTCTGCCGGTTAAGTTTTTGAGGGCTGATTTCTTGTCCTCTGATAAAAAGCCTTCTGTTTCGAGTGCCAAACCTTTCAGGAGAGCATTTTCAAGCTTTTGGCACCATTTTTGAGTGAATTGCCAAAAGTCAGATTTTTGCTGAAATTGTGACCCCGGGGCTTAGGGATTTTTTCCAAAAAATATTTTCTGCCGGTTAAGTTTTTGAGGGCTGATTTCTTGTCCTGTGATAAAAAGCCTTCTGTTTCGAGTGCCAAACCTTTCAGGAGAGCATTTCCAAGCTTTTGGCACCATTTTTGAGTGAACTGCCAAAAGTCAGATTTTTGCTGAAATTGTGACCCCAGGGCTTAGGGATTTTTTCAAAAAAATATTTTCTGCCGGTTAAGTTTTTGAGGGCTGATTTCTTGTCCTCTGATAAAAAGCCTTCTGTTTCCATCGCCAAAGCTTTCAGGGGAGCATTTTCAAGCTTTTGGAACCATTTTTGAGTGAATTGCCAAAAGTCAGATTTTTGCTGAAATTGTGACCCCGGGGCTTAGGGATTTTTTCAAAAAAATATTTTCTGCTGGTTAAGTTTTTGAGGGCTGATTTCTTGTCCTGTGATAAAAAGCCTTTTGTTTCCATCGCCAAAGCTTTCAGGGGAGCATTTTCAAGCTTTTGGCACCATTTTTGAGTGAATTGCCAAAAGTCAGATTTTTGCTGAAATTGTGACCCCGGGGCTTAGGGATTTTTTCCAAAAAATATTTTCTTCCGGTTTAGTTTTTGAGGGCTGATTTCTTGTCCTGCGACAAAAAGCCTTCTGTTTCCATCGCCAAAGCTTTCAGCGGAGCATGTTCAAGCTTTTGCACCATTTTTGAGTGAATCGCCAAAAATCAGATTTTTGCTGAAATTGTGACCCCGGGGCTTAGGGATTTTTTCCAAAAAATATTTTCTGCCGGTTAATTTTTGAGGGCTGATTTCTTGTCCTCTGATAAAAAGCCTTCTGTTTCGAGTGCCAAACCTTTCAGGAGAGCATTTTCAAGCTTTTGGCACCATTTTTGAGTGAATTGCCAAAAGTCAGATTTTTGCTGAAATTGTGACCCCGGGGCTTAGGGATTTTTTCAAAAAAATATTTTCTGCCGGTTAAGTTTTTGAGGGCTGATTTCTTGTCCTGTGATAAAAAGCCTTCTGTTTCGAGTGCCAAACCTTTCAGGAGAGCATTTTCAAGCTTTGGGCACCATTTTTGAGTGAATTGCCAAAAGTCAGATTTTTTCTGAAATTGTGACCCCAGGGCTTAGGGATTTTTTCAAAAAAATATTTTCTGCCGGTTAAGTTTTTGAGGGCTGATTTCTTGTCCTCTGATAAAAAGCCTTCTGTTTCCATCGCCAAAGCTTTCAGGGGAGCATTTTCAAGCTTTTGGCACCATTTTTGAGTGAACTGCCAAAAGTCAGATTTTTGCTGAAATTGTGACCCCGGGGCTTAGGGATTTTTTCCAAAAAATAATTTCTGCCGGTTAAGTTTTTGAGGGCTGATTTCTTGTCCTCTGATAAAAAGCCTTCTGTTTCCATCGCCAAAGCTTTCAGGGGAGCATTTTCAAGCTTTTGGCACCATTTTTGAGTGAATTGCCAAAAGTCAGATTTTTGCTGAAATTGTGACCCCGGGGCTTAGGGATTTTTTCAAAAAAATATTTTCTGCCGGTTAAGTTTTTGAGGGCTGATTTCTTGTCCTGTGATATAAAGCCTTCTGTTTCCATCGCCAAAGCTTTCAGCGGAGCATTTTCAAGCTTTTGGCACCATTTTTGAGTGAATTGCCAAAAGTCAGATTTTTGCTGAAATTGTGACCCCGGGGCTTAGGGATTTTTTCCAAAAAATATTTTCTGCTGGTTAAGTTTTTGAGGGCTGATTTCTTGTCCTGTGATAAAAAGCCTTCTGTTTCGAGTGCCAAACCTTTCAGGAGAGCATTTTCAAGCTTTTGGCACCATTTTTGAGTGAATTGCCAAAAGTCAGATTTTTGCTGAAATTGTGACCCCGGGGCTTAGGGATTTTTTCCAAAAAATATTTTCTGCCGGTTAAGTTTTTGAGGGCTGATTTCTTGTCCTCTGATAAAAAGCCTTCTCTTTTGAGTGCCAAACCTTTCAGGGGAGCATTTTCAAGCTTTTGGCACCATTTTTGAGTGAATCGCCAAAAGTCAGATTTTTGCTGAAATTGTGACCCCGGGGCTTAGGGATTTTTTCAAAAAAATATTTTCTGTCGGTTAAGTTTTTGATGGCTGAATTTTTGTCCTGTGATAAAAAGCCTTCTGTTTCGAGTGCCAAACATTTCAGGAGAGCATTTTCAAGCTTTTGGCACCATTTTTGAGTGAACTGCCAAAAGTCAGATTTTTGCTGAAATTGTGACCCCGGGGCTTAGGGATTTTTTCAAAAAAATATTTTCTGCCGGTTAAGTTTTTGAGGGCTGATTTCTTGTCCTGTGATAAAAAGCCTTCTGTTTCGAGTGCCAAACCTTTCAGGAGAGCATTTTCAAGCTTTTGGCACCATTTTTGAGTGAATTGCCAAAGTCAGATTTTTGCTGAAATTGTGACCCCGGGGCTTAGGGATTTTGTAAAAAAAATATTTTCTGCCGGTTAAGTTTTTGAGGGCTGATTTCTTGTCCTGTGATAAAAATCCTTCTCTTTTGAGTGCCAAACCTTTCAGGGGAGCATTTTCAAGCTTTTGGCACCATTTTTGAGTGAATCGCCAAAAGTCAGATTTTTGCTGAAATTTTGACCCCGGGGCTTAGGGATTTTTTCCAAAAAATATTTTCTGCCGGTTAAGTTTTTGAGGGCTGATTTCTTGTCCTGTGATAAAAAGCCTTCTGTTTCGAGTGCCAAACCTTTCAGGAGAGCATTTTCAAGCTTTTGGCACCATTTTTGAGTGAATTGCCAAAAGTCAGATTTTTTCTGAAATTGTGACCCCGGGGCTTAGGGATTTTTTCAAAAAAATATTTTCTGCCGGTTAAGTTTTTGAGGGCTGATTTCTTGTCCTGTGATAAAAATCCTTCTCTTTTGAGTGCCAAACCTTTCAGGGGAGCATTTTCAAGCTTTTGGCACCATTTTTGAGTGAATCGCAAAAAGGCAAATTTTTGCTGAAATTGTGACCCCCGGGCTTAGGGATTTTTTCAAAAAAATATTTTCTGCCGGTTAAGTTTTTGAGGGCTGATTTCTTGTCCTGTGATAAAAAGCCTTCTGTTTCGAGTGCCAAACCTTTCAAGAGAGCATTTTCAAGCTTTTGGCACCATTTTTGAGTGAATTGCCAAAAGTCAGATGTTTGCTGAAATTCTGACCCCAGGGCTTAGGGATTTTTTCAAAAAAATATTTTCTGCCGGTTAAGTTTTTGAGGGCTGATTTCTTGTCCTGTGATAAAAAGCCTTCTGTTTCCATCGCCAAAGCTTTCAGCGGAGCATGTTCAAGCTTTTGCACCATTTTTGAGTGAATTGCCAAAAATCAGATTTTTGCTGAAATTGTGACCCCGGGGCTTAGGGATTTTTTCAAAAAAATATTTTCTGCCGGTTAAGTTTCTGAGGGCTGAATTTTTGTCCTGTGATAAAAAGCCTTCTGTTTCGAGTGCCAAACATTTCAGGAGAGCATTTTCAAGCTTTTGGCACCATTATTGAGTGAATTGCCAAAAGTCAGATTTTTGCTGAAATTGTGACCCCGTGGCTTAGGGATTTTTTCAAAAAAATATTTTCTGCCGGTTAAGTTTTTGAGGGCTGAATTTTTGTCCTGTGATAAAAAGCCTTCTGTTTCGAGTGCCAAACATTTCAGGAGAGCATTTTCTAGCTTTTGGCACCATTTTTGAGTGAACTGCCAAAAGTCAGATTTTTGCTGAAATTGTGACCCCGGGGCTTAGGGATTTTTTCAACAAAATATTTTCTGCCGGTTAAGTTTTTGAGGGCTGATTTCTTGTCCTCTGATAAAAAGCCTTCAGTTTCGAGTGCCAAACCTTTCAGGAGAGCATTTTCAAGCTTTTGGCACCATTTTTGAGTGAATTGCCAAAAGTCAGATTTTTGCTGAAATTGTGACCCCGGGGCTTAGGGATTTTTTCCAAAAAATATTTTCTGCCGGTTAAGTTTTTGAGGGCTGATTTCTTGTCCTGTGATAAAAAGCCTTCTGTTTCCATCGCCAAAGCTTTCAGGTGTGCATTTGCAACCGGTTGGTACCATTTTTGAGTGAATTGCCAAAAGTCAGATTTTTGCTGAAATTGTGACCCCGGGGCTTTGGGATTTTTTCCAAAAAATATTTTCTGCCGGTTAAGTTTTTGAGGGCTGATTTCTTGTCCTCTGATAAAAAGCCTTCAGTTTCGAGTGCCAAACCTTTCAGGAGAGCATTTTCAAGCTTTTGGCACCATTTTTGAGTGAATTGCCAAAAGTCAGATTTTTGCTGAAATTGTGACCCCGGGGCTTAGGGATTTTTTCCAAAAAATATTTTCTGCCGGTTAAGTTTTTGAGGGCTGATTTCTTGTCCTGTGATAAAAAGCCTTCTGTTTCCATCGCCAAAGCTTTCAGGTGTGCATTTGCAACCGGTTGGTACCATTTTTGAGTGAATTGCCAAAAGTCAGATTTTTGCTGAAATTGTGACCCCGGGGCTTTGGGATTTTTTCCAAAAAATATTTTCTGCCGGTTAAGTTTTTGAGGGCTGATTTCTTGTCCTCTGATAAAAAGCCTTCTGTTTCGAGTGCCAAACCTTTCAGGAGAGCATTTTCAAGCTTTTGGCACCATTTTTGAGTGAATTGCCAAAAGTCAGATTTTTGCTGAAATTGTGACCCCGGGGCTTAGGGATTTTTTCAAAAAAATATTTTCTGCCGGTTAAGTTTTTGAGGGCTGATTTCTTGTCCTGTGATAAAAAGCCTTCTGTTTCGAGTGCCGAACCTTTCAGGAGTGCATTTTCAAGCTTTTGGCACCATTTTTGAGTGAATCGCCAAAAGTCAGATTTTTGCTGAAATTGTGACCCCGGGGCTTAGGGATTTTTTTCAAAAAAATATTTTCTGCCGGTTAAGTTTTTGAGGGCTGAATTTTTGTCCTGTGATAAAAAGCCTTCTGTTTCGAGTGCCAAACATTTCAGGAGAGCATTTTCAAGCTTTTGGCACCATTATTGAGTGAATTGCCAAAAGTCAGATTTTTGCTGAAATTGTGACCCCGTGGCTTAGGGATTTTTTCAAAAAAATATTTTCTGCCGGTTAAGTTTTTGAGGGCTGAATTTTTGTCCTGTGATAAAAAGCCTTCTGTTTCGAGTGCCAAACATTTCAGGAGAGCATTTTCAAGCTTTTGGCACCATTTTTGTGTGAATTGCCAAAAGTCAGATTTTTGCTGAAATTGTGACCCCGGGGCTTAGGGATTTTTTCAAAAAAATATTTTCTGCCGGTTAAGTTTTTGAGGGCTGATTTCTTGTCCTGTGATAAAAAGCCTTCTGTTTCGAGTGCCAAACCTTTCAGGAGAGCATTTTCAAGCTTTTGGCACCATTTTTGAGTGAATTGCCAAAAATCAGATTTTTGCTGAAATTGTGACCCCGGGGCTTAGGGATTTTTTCAAAAAAATATTTTCTGCCGGTTAAGTTTTTGAGGGCTGAATTTTTGTCCTGTGATAAAAAGCCTTCTGTTTCGAGTGCCAAACCTTTCAGGAGAGCATTTTCAAGCTTTTGGCACCATTTTTGAGTGAATTGCCAAAAGTCAGATTTTTGCTGAAATTGTGACCCCGGGGCTTAGGGATTTTTTCAAAAAAATATTTTCTGCCGGTTAAGTTTTTGAGGGCTGATTTCTTGTCCTGTGATAAAAAGCCTTCTGTTTCGAGTGCCAAACCTTTCAGGAGAGCATTTTCAAGCTTTTGGCACCATTTTTGAGTGAATTGCCAAAAATCAGATTTTTGCTGAAATTGTGACCCCGGGGCTTAGGGATTTTTTCAAAAAAATATTTTCTGCCGGTTAAGTTTTTGAGGGCTGAATTTTTGTCCTGTGATAAAAAGCCTTCTGTTTCGAGTGCCAAACATTTCAGGAGAGCATTTTCAAGCTTTTGGCACCATTATTGAGTGAATTGCCAAAAGTCAGATTTTTGCTGAAATTGTGACCCCGTGGCTTAGGGATTTTTTCAAAAAAATATTTTCTGCCGGTTAAGTTTTTGAGGGCTGAATTTTTGTCCTGTGATAAAAAGCCTTCTGTTTCGAGTGCCAAACATTTCAGGAGAGCATTTTCAAGCTTTTGGCACCATTTTTGAGTGAACTGCCAAAAGTCAGATTTTTGCTGAAATTGTGACCCCGGGGCTTAGGGATTTTTTCCAAAAAATATTTTCTGCCGGTTAAGTTTTTGAGGGCTGATTTCTTGTCCTCTGATAAAAAGCCTTCAGTTTCGAGTGCCAAACCTTTCAGGAGAGCATTTTCAAGCTTTTGGCACCATTTTTGAGTGAATTGCCAAAAGTCAGATTTTTGCTGAAATTGTGACCCCGGGGCTTAGGGATTTTTTCCAAAAAATATTTTCTGCCGGTTAAGTTTTTGAGGGCTGATTTCTTGTCCTCTGATAAAAAGCCTTCTGTTTCCATCGCCAAAGCTTTCAGGTGTGCATTTGCAACCGGTTGGTACCATTTTTGAGTGAATTGCCAAAAGTCAGATTTTTGCTGAAATTGTGACCCCGGGGCTTTGGGATTTTTTCCAAAAAATATTTTCTGCCGGTTAAGTTTTTGAGGGCTGATTTCTTGTCCTCTGATAAAAAGCCTTCTGTTTCGAGTGCCAAACCTTTCAGGAGAGCATTTTCAAGCTTTTGGCACCATTTTTGAGTGAATTGCCAAAAGTCAGATTTTTGCTGAAATTGTGACCCCGGGGCTTAGGGATTTTTTCCAAAAAATATTTTCTGCCGGTTAAGTTTTTGAGGGCTGATTTCTTGTCCTGTGATAAAAAGCCTTCTGTTTCGAGTGCCAAACCTTTCAGGAGAGCATTTTCAAGCTTTTGGCACCATTTTTGAGTGAATTGCCAAAAGTCAGATTTTTGCTGAAATTGTGACCCCGGGCCTTAGGGATTTTTTCCCAAAAATATTTTCTGCCGGTTAAGTTTTTGAGGGCTGATTTCTTGTCCTGTGATAAAAATCCTTCACTTTTGAGTGCCAAACCTTTCAGGGGAGCATTTTCAAGCTTTTGGCACCATTTTTGAGTGAATCGCCAAAAGTCAGATTTTTGCTGAAATTGTGACCCCGGGGCTTAGGGATTTTTTTCAAAAAAATATTTTCTGCCGGTTAAGTTTTTGAGGGCTGAATTCTTGTCCTGTGATAAAAAGCCTTCTGTTTCGAGTGCCAAACATTTCAGGAGAGCATTTTCAAGCTTTTGGCACCATTTTTGAGTGAACTGCCAAAAGTCAGATTTTTGCTGAAATTGTGACCCCGGGGCTTTGGGATTTTTTCCAAAAAATATTTTCTGCCGGTTAAGTTTTTGAGGGCTGATTTCTTGTCCTCTGATAAAAAGCCTTCTGGTTCGAGTGCCAAACCTTTCAGGAGAGCATTTTCAAGCTTTTGGCACCATTTTTGAGTGAACTGCCAAAAGTCAGATTTTTGCTGAAATTGTGACCCCGTTGCATAGGGATTTTTTCAAAAAAATATTTTCTGCCGGTTAAGTTTTTGAGGGCTGATTTCTTGTCCTCTGATAAAAAGCCTTCTGTTTCGAGTGCCAAACCTTTCAGGAGAGCATTTTCAAGCTTTTGGCACCATTTTTGAGTGAATTGCCAAAAGTCAGATTTTTGCTGAAATTGTGACCCCGGGGTTTAGGGATTTTTTCCAAAAAATATTTTCTGCCGGTTAAGTTTTTGAGGGCTGAATTCTTGTCCTGTGATAAAAAGCCTTCTGTTTCGAGTGCCAAACATTTCAGGAGAGCATTTTCAAGCTTTTGGCACCATTTTTGAGTGAACTGCCAAAAGTCAGATTTTTGCTGAAATTGTGACCCCGGGGCTTAGGGATTTTTTCAAAAAAATATTTTCTGCCGGTTAAGTTTTTGAGGGTTGATTTCTTGTCATGTGATAAAAAGCCTTCTGTTTCCATCGCCAAAGCTTTCAGCGGAGCATGTTCAAGCTTTTGCACCATTTTTGAGTGAATAGCCAAAAATCAGATTTTTGCTGAAATTGTGACCCCGGGGCTTAGGGATTTTTTCAAAAAAATATTTTCTGCCGGTTAAGTTTTTGAGGGCTGAATTTTTGTCCTGTGATAAAAAGCCTTCTGTTTCGAGTGCCAAACATTTCAGGAGAGCATTTTCAAGCTTTTGGCACCATTATTGAGTGAATTGCCAAAAGTCAGATTTTTGCTGAAATTGTGACCCCGTGGCTTAGGGATTTTTTCAAAAAAATATTTTCTGCCGGTTAAGTTTTTGAGGGCTGAATTTTTGTCCTGTGATAAAAAGCCTTCTGTTTCGAGTGCCAAACATTTCAGGAGAGCATTTTCAAGCTTTTGGCACCATTTTTGAGTGAATTGCCAAAAGTCAGATTTTTGCTGAAATTGTGACCCCGGGGCTTAGGGATTTTTTCAAAAAAATATTTTCTGCCGGTTAAGTTTTTGAGGGCTGATTTCTTGTCCTGTGATAAAAAGCCTTCTGTTTCGAGTGCCAAACCTTTCAGGAGAGCATTTTCAAGCTTTTGGCACCATTTTTGAGTGAATTGCCAAAAGTCAGATTTTTGCTGAAATTGTGACCCCGGGACTTAGGGATTTTTTCAAAAAAATATTTTCTGCCGGTTAAGTTTTTGAGGGCTGATTTCTTGTCCTGTGATAAAAAGCCTTCTGTTTCCATCGCCAAAGCTTTCAGGGGAGCATTTGCAACCGGTTGGCACCATTTTTGAGTGAACTGCCATAAGTCAGATTTTTGCTGAAATTGTGACCCCGTTGCATAGGGATTTTTTCAAAAAAATATTTTCTGCCGGTTAAGTTTTTGAGGGCTGATTTCTTGTCCTGTGATAAAAAGCCTTCTGTTTCGAGTGCCAAACATTTCAGGAGAGCATTTTCAAGCTTTTGGCACCATTTTTGAGTGAACTGCCAAAAGTCAGATTTTTGCTGAAATTGTGACGCCGGGGCTTTGGGATTTTTTCCAAAAAATATTTTCTGCCGGTTAAGTTTTTGAGGGCTGATTTCTTGTCCTCTGATAAAAAGCCTTCTGGTTCGAGTGCCAAACCTTTCAGGAGAGCATTTTCAAGCTTTTGGCACCATTTTTGAGTGAACTGCCAAAAGTCAGATTTTTGCTGAAATTGTGACCCCGTTGCATAGGGATTTTTTCAAAAAAATATTTTCTGCCGGTTAAGTTTTTGAGGGCTGATTTCTTGTCCTCTGATAAAAAGCCTTCTGTTTCGAGTGCCAAACCTTTCAGGAGAGCATTTTCAAGCTTTTGGCACCATTTTTGAGTGAATTGCCAAAAGTCAGATTTTTGCTGAAATTGTGACCCCGGGGCTTAGGGATTTTTTCAAAAAAATATTTTCTGCCGGTTAAGTTTTTGAGGGCTGATTTCTTGTCCTCTGATAAAAAGCCTTCTGTTTCCATCGCCAAAGCTTTCAGGGGAGCATTTTCAAGCTTTTGGCACCATTTTTGAGTGAATTGCCAAAAGTCAGATTTTTGCTGAAATTGTGACCCCGGGGCTTAGGGATTTTTTCAAAAAAATATTTTCTGCCGGTTAAGTTTTTGAGGGCTGATTTCTTGTCCTGTGACAAAAAGCCTTCTGTTTCGAGTGCCAAACCTTTCAGGAGAGCATTTTCAAGCTTTTGGCACCATTTTTGAGTGAATTGCCAAAAGTCAGATTTTTGCTGAAATTGTGACCCCGGGGCTTAGGGATTTTTTCAAAAAAATATTTTCTGCCGGTTAAGTTTTTGAGGGCTGATTTCTTGTCCTGTGACAAAAAGCCTTCTGTTTCGAGTGCCAAACCTTTCAGGAGAGCATTTTCAAGCTTTTGGCACCATTTTTGAGTGAATTGCCAAAAGTCAGATTTTTGCTGAAATTGTGACCCCGGGGCTTAGGGATTTTTTCCAAAAAATATTTTCTGCCGGTTAAGTTTTTGAGGGCTGATTTCTTGTCCTGTGATAGAAAGCCTTCTGTTTCGAGTGCCAAACCTTTCAGGAGAGCATTTTCAAGCTTTTGGCACCATTTTTGAGTGAACTGCCAAAAGTCAGATTTTTGCTGAAATTGTGACCCCGGGGCTTAGGGATTTTTTCCAAAAAATATTTTCTGCCGGTTAAGTTTTTGAGGGCTGAATTCTTGTCCTGTGATAAAAAGCCTTTTGGTTCGACTGCCAAACCTTTCAGGAGAGAATTTTCAAGCTTTTGGCACCATTTTTGAGTGAACTGCCAAAAGTCAGATTTTTGCTGAAATTGTGACCCCGGGGCTTAGGGATTTTTTCAAAAAAATATTTTCTGCCGGTTAAGTTTTTGAGGGCTGATTTCTTGTCCTCTGATAAAAAGCCTTCTGTTTCCATCGCCAAAGCTTTCAGGGGAGCATTTTCAAGCTTTTGGCACCATTTTTGAGTGAATTGCCAAAAGTCAGATTTTTGCTGAAATTGTGACCCCGGGGCTTAGGGATTTTTTCAAAAAAATATTTTCTGCCGGTTAAGTTTTTGAGGGCTGAATTTTTGTCCTGTGATAAAAAGCCTTCTGTTTCGAGTGCCAAACATTTCAGGAGAGCATTTTCAAGCTTTTGGCACCATTATTGAGTGAATTGCCAAAAGTCAGATTTTTGCTGAAATTGTGACCCCGGGGCTTAGGGATTTTTTCAAAAAAATATTTTCTGCCGGTTAAGTTTTTGAGGGCTGAATTTTTGTCCTGTGATAAAAAGCCTTCTGTTTCGAGTGCCAAACATTTCAGGAGAGCATTTTCAAGCTTTTGGCACCATTTTTGAGTGAATTGCCAAAAGTCAGATTTTTGCTGAAATTGTGACCCCGGGGCTTAGGGATTTTTTCAAAAAAATATTTTCTGTCGGTTAAGTTTTTGAGGGCTGATTTCTTGTCCTGTGATAAAAAGCCTTCTGTTTCGAGTGCCAAACCTTTCAGGAGAGCATTTTCAAGCTTTGGGCACCATTTTTGAGTGAATTGCCAAAAGTCAGATTTTTTCTGAAATTGTGACCCCAGGGCTTAGGGATTTTTTCAAAAAAATATTTTCTGCCGGTTAAGTTTTTGAGGGCTGATTTCTTGTCCTCTGATAAAAAGCCTTCTGTTTCCATCGCCAAAGCTTTCAGGGGAGCATTTTCAAGCTTTTGGAACCATTTTTGAGTGAATTGCCAAAAGTCAGATTTTTGCTGAAATTGTGACCCCGGGGCTTAGGGATTTTTTCCAAAAAATATTTTCTTCCGGTTAAGTTTTTGAGGGCTGATTTCTTGTCCTGTGACAAAAAGCCTTTTGTTTCGAGTGCCAAACCTTTCAGGAGAGCATTTTCAAGCTTTTGGCACCATTTTTGAGTGAATTGCCAAAAGTCAGATTTTTGCTGAAATTGTGACCCCGGGGCTTAGGGATTTTTTCAAAAAAATATTTTCTGCCGGTTAAGTTTTTGAGGGCTGATTTCTTGTCCTGTGATAAAAATCCTTCTCTTTTGAGTGCCAAACCTTTCAGGGGAGCATTTTCAAGCTTTTGGCACCATTTTTGAGTGAATCGCCAAAAGTCAGATTTTTGCTGAAATTGTGACCCCGGGGCTTAGGGATTTTTTCAAAAAAATATTTTCTGCCGGTTAAGTTTTTGAGGGCTGATTTCTTGTCCTGTGATAAAAAGCCTTCTGTTTCGAGTGCCAAACCTTTCAAGAGAGCATTTTCAAGCTTTTGGCACCATTTTTGAGTGAATTGCCAAAAGTCAGATGTTTGCTGAAATTCTGACCCCAGGGCTTAGGGATTTTTTCAAAAAAATATTTTCTGCCGGTTAAGTTTTTGAGGGCTGATTTCTTGTCCTGTGATAAAAAG
This sequence comes from Podarcis bocagei, assembly GCF_964188305.1. Lineage (NCBI taxonomy): Eukaryota > Metazoa > Chordata > Lepidosauria > Squamata > Lacertidae > Podarcis > Podarcis bocagei. The sequence goes on from NW_027670191.1 coordinate 27,999, forward strand.
CCTTCTGTTTCCATCGCCAAAGCTTTCAGCGGAGCATGTTCAAGCTTTTGCACCATTTTTGAGTGAATTGCCAAAAATCAGATTTTTGCTGAAATTGTGACCCCGGGGCTTAGGGATTTTTTCAAAAAAATATTTTCTGCCGGTTAAGTTTTTGAGGGCTGAATTTTTGTCCTGTGATAAAAAGCCTTCTGTTTCGAGTGCCAAACATTTCAGGAGAGCATTTTCAAGCTTTTGGCACCATTATTGAGTGAATTGCCAAAAGTCAGATTTTTGCTGAAATTGTGACCCCGTGGCTTAGGGATTTTTTCAAAAAAATATTTTCTGCCGGTTAAGTTTTTGAGGGCTGAATTTTTGTCCTGTGATAAAAAGCCTTCAGTTTCGAGTGCCAAACTTTTCAGGAGAGCATTTTCAAGCTTTTGGCACCATTTTTGAGTGAACTGCCAAAAGTCAGATTTTTGCTGAAATTGTGACCCCGGGGCTTAGGGATTTTTTCCAAAAAATATTTTCTGCCGGTTAAGTTTTTGAGGGCTGATTTCTTGTCCTCTGATAAAAAGCCTTCTGTTTCCATCGCCAAAGCTTTCAGGTGTGCATTTTCAAGCTTTTGGCACCATTTTTGAGTGAATTGCCAAAAGTCAGATTTTTGCTGAAATTGTGACCCCGGGGCTTTGGGATTTTTTCCAAAAAATATTTTCTGCCAGTTAAGTTTTTGAGGGCTGATTTCTTGTCCTCTGATAAAAAGCCTTCTGTTTCGAGTGCCAAACCTTTCAGGAGAGCATTTTCAAGCTTTTGGCACCATTTTTGAGTGAATTGCCAAAAGTCAGATTTTTGCTGAAATTGTGACCCCGGGGCTTAGGGATTTTTTCAAAAAAATATTTTCTGCCGGTTAAGTTTTTGAGGGCTGATTTCTTGTCCTCTGATAAAAAGCCTTCTGTTTCCATCGCCAAAGCTTTCAGGGGAGCATTTTCAAGCTTTTGGCACCATTTTTGAGTGAATTGCCAAAAGTCAGATTTTTGCTGAAATTGTGACCCCGGGGCTTAGGGATTTTTTCAAAAAAATATTTTCTGCCGGTTAAGTTTTTGAGGGCTGAATTTTTGTCCTGTGATAAAAAGCCTTCTGTTTCGAGTGCCAAACATTTCAGGAGAGCATTTTCAAGCTTTTGGCACCATTATTGAGTGAATTGCCAAAAGTCAGATTTTTGCTGAAATTGTGACCCCGGGGCTTAGGGATTTTTTCAAAAAAATATTTTCTGCCGGTTAAGTTTTTGAGGGCTGAATTTTTGTCCTGTGATAAAAAGCCTTCTGTTTCGAGTGCCAAACCTTTCAGGAGAGCATTTTCAAGCTTTGGGCACCATTTTTGAGTGAATTGCCAAAAGTCAGATTTTTTCTGAAATTGTGACCCCAGGGCTTAGGGATTTTTTGAAAAAAATATTTTCTGCCGGTTAAGTTTTTGAGGGCTGATTTCTTGTCCTCTGATAAAAAGCCTTCTGTTTCCATCGCCAAAGCTTTCAGGGGAGCATTTTCAAGCTTTTGGAACCATTTTTGAGTGAATTGCCAAAAGTCAGATTTTTGCTGAAATTGTGACCCCGGGGCTTAGGGATTTTTTCCAAAAAATATTTTCTTCCGGTTAAGTTTTTGAGGGCTGATTTCTTGTCCTGTGACAAAAAGCCTTTTGTTTCGAGTGCCAAACCTTTCAGGAGAGCATTTTCAAGCTTTTGGCACCATTTTTGAGTGAATTGCCAAAAGTCAGATTTTTGCTGAAATTGTGACCCCGGGGCTTAGGGATTTTTTCAAAAAAATATTTTCTGCCGGTTAAGTTTTTGAGGGCTGATTTCTTGTCCTGTGATAAAAATCCTTCTCTTTTGAGTGCCAAACCTTTCAGGGGAGCATTTTCAAGCTTTTGGCACCATTTTTGAGTGAATCGCCAAAAGTCAGATTTTTGCTGAAATTGTGACCCCGGGGCTTAGGGATTTTTTCAAAAAAATATTTTCTGCCGGTTAAGTTTTTGAGGGCTGATTTCTTGTCCTGTGATAAAAAGCCTTCTGTTTCGAGTGCCAAACCTTTCAAGAGAGCATTTTCAAGCTTTTGGCACCATTTTTGAGTGAATTGCCAAAAGTCAGATGTTTGCTGAAATTCTGACCCCAGGGCTTAGGGATTTTTTCAAAAAAATATTTTCTGCCGGTTAAGTTTTTGAGGGCTGATTTCTTGTCCTGTGATAAAAAGCCTTCTGTTTCCATCGCCAAAGCTTTCAGCGGAGCATGTTCAAGCTTTTGCACCATTTTTGAGTGAATTGCCAAAAATCAGATTTTTGCTGAAATTGTGACCCCGGGGCTTAGGGATTTTTTCAAAAAAATATTTTCTGCCGGTTAAGTTTTTGAGGGCTGAATTTTTGTCCTGTGATAAAAAGCCTTCTGTTTCGAGTGCCAAACATTTCAGGAGAGCATTTTCAAGCTTTTGGCACCATTATTGAGTGAATTGCCAAAAGTCAGATTTTTGCTGAAATTGTGACCCCGTGGCTTAGGGATTTTTTCAAAAAAATATTTTCTGCCGGTTAAGTTTTTGAGGGCTGAATTTTTGTCCTGTGATAAAAAGCCTTCAGTTTCGAGTGCCAAACTTTTCAGGAGAGCATTTTCAAGCTTTTGGCACCATTTTTGAGTGAACTGCCTGTGAGGGTTTGATTAGCTGCTTGTGCGTGAAAACGTGCTCCCTCAGAGTTTGTGCGCCCCCACAAACCTCCGTGTGTGACGGAGCTCCTCAGACATGTCTGCTCTAGTCACTAGTAGAGTCCGACAGTGGCTGTCTGCGGAAGCGTTTCCAACAAAGAAGTTCCTTAACGGAAACGCGTCTCCTGGACTCACGGCGTGACAGTTTCCTGCGAGGTATGGGTCTCCCTATGGGAGACTCCGATACCTCGCCACTGTTCTCGCTGGAAGCCTCCCTGAGCCCTCCCTCCTGCTCGCATTCCCTCAGAGACCCACTCCTCCCCCTGCTGGTCCCTGCTTCAGCAGTTGAGTCTCTTTCATCCTGCCTGAGTCCCTCCACCACCTGATGCTCTGATGTCAGTTCCCTGACATCCACCTCCCCTCCAGGGCCCCCCTCACCCCCTCCCAATTCCTCCCCCCTGGGAGGTGAAGGGCTAAAACCCCGAAACGAATCTTCCTCATCTTCTGACGTCTCGAACAATTCTCTCCATCGATCGTCGTCCTGGCCAGCTGAATCCTCCTCCTCTTCAGAATCTGGGAACCCCTCCAACTCCTCTTCCTCGTCGGTGGTGGCAAAGTATTCCCTTCGGAACCTCGCTACAGGCTGAGGTTTACGTGGGAACCTCTGATGAAAAGTCTCTATTAAAACCTCGTCATTGACATCCTCTGCCCTAACCCAGGTGTTTTCCGACTCCGGTTCCCCTTCCCACATTACCAAATACTCTACTTGATCTCCCTTCCACCTGGAATCGAGGATCTCCGCTACATGGTAGCTGTGTTCCTTCTCCTCCATTGCTGGTCCCCTAGTGACCCTCCCCTCACTGTCTCCTCTATACGGTGACAGCAACGACCTGTGAAAAACTGGGTGCAGCTTCATGTGGTTCGGTAACCGGAGCCTGAAAGCCACTGGATTGACCTGCTGTATGACTTCAAACGGACCCAGCCTTTTGGGTCTTAATTTCTTACAACCTCCTTTGAATGGCAACCCTTGGGTTGACAGCCACACCTGGTCCCCCACCCTGATGCTTTCACCTTCCCTTCTGTTTTTGTCTGCTTGCCTCTTATATTCCTCCTTAGCCCTGTTTAAGTTGAGTTGGAGCTGGCGATGGATCGCTTCCATTTCTTCCACGAACTGTTCTGCAGCTGGAACGCTCCAGTTCTCCCCCTCCCCCCCTGGGAAGGCTCTGGGATGGCACCCGTGATTAGCCAAAAAGGGGCTCATCCCCGTGGACACGTTCTCTGCATTGTTGTAGGCAAATTCTGCCAACGCCAGCTTCTCCACCCAATCATTCTCTCTGTCATTAACATAACACCTCAAATATTGTTGGAGAACCCCATTTGCTCTTTCCGCCTGCCCGTTGGTTTCAGGATGACGGGCCGTCGAGAAATTAACCTCTACATGCAGTAAGCTCATGAGCTTCCTCCAGAACCTGGAAGTAAATTGTTTCCCTCGGTCTGAAACCACCCTCAAGGGGGCGCCATGCAACCTAAACACATTCTCTACAAACAATTTGGCGGTTTCTTCTGCTGTAACCGCATGTGAGCAGGCTATGAAGTGGGCCATTTTAGTTAACAGGTCTACTACAACCATGATGGCTGTTTTCCCTCTAGACCTTGGCAGATCAGTCATGAAATCTATTGCCACTGCTTCCCACGGTCTCTCAGGTGTGGGCAGTGGTTCTAATAAACCAGCCGGCGCCTGCCTCTCCCCCTTGGCTCTTTGGCATTGTTCACACCCTCTCACATACTCCCGCACATCTTCCCTGACCTTGGGCCACCAAAATTCCCTGGTAACCAGCCACATGGTTTTGTGTTGCCCAAAGTGCCCTGCTGTGGGGCTATCGTGCAGCTGCTTGAGTACTTTCTCCCTCAATTCCCCTTCCGGTATATATAACGCTCCCTTATAATACAATGCCCCATTTCTCTCCTCAAAACCACCGGGTTTGTCTTCCTCCCCTCTGAGATCCCTGAGTTTCCCCTGGGCGTATGCATCCTGCACCGTACCCTCTACCAATTCCCTTTGCCCCACCAAAGTCGCCCCACACACCCAGCGGTCCTCTGGAATGATATGGGTTTCTTCGGGTGCTCCCTCCCCCTCCAAATATTCAGGCTTGCGTGAGAGAGCGTCCGCCCTAACATTCTCTGGGCCTGGCACATAACAAATCTCAAAGTTAAATTTGGAGAACTCTTGGGCCCATCTCAACTGCCTTTGGTTGAGCACTCGCGCCGTTCTCCAGTACTCTAGATTTTTATGGTCCGTGCACACTTGCACTTTATGTTGTGCACCAACTAGCAGATGCCTCCATCTCCGGAACGCCTCATGAATAGCAAGCAGTTCTCGGTCGTACACCGTGTAGTTCCTCTCGGATTTGTTCAGCTTCCGCGAGAAGAAGGCACACGGACGCCACTCCGACTCCTCCTTCCCCGGCTGCAGAAGAAGCACCGCCCCTATGGCTCTGTCAGATGCGTCTGTTTCAACCCTTAGCTTCTTTCGTAAATCCACATGCAGAAGTTGTTCTTCAGAGGCGAAGGCCCTTTTCAGTTCCTCAAACGCTCGCCCCGCCTCCGCCGTCCATACAAACTTCTTCTTACTGCTGAGACAGTCAGTGATGGGCGCCGTCAGATGGGCGAAGTTGCGGATGAACTTACGATAAAAGTTTCCAAACCCTAGGAACCTCTGCACATCCTTCTTGGTTTTGGGTGTTTTCCATTCCAGCACTGCCTGTACCTTGCCGGGATCCATGGCCAATCCCTTGTCTGACAGGCGGTACCCCAGGAATTCCACCTCCTTGGTATGGAACCGACACTTCTCCAGTTTGACCCACAGCCTGTTGGCTTGCAGTCTGCTCAACACTTCTCTGACGTCTCTCACATGTTGCTCCTCATTCTCAGAATACACCAACACATCATCTAGAAAGGCAACGCAATTCTTGTAGAGCAAAGGGCCCAGCACGTGGTTCATAAAAGATTGAAAACACGCGGAGCCTGCTTGTAATCCAAATGGCATAACGAGGTATTCAAACGCCCCCAAAGGGGTAAACATGGTGGTTTTCCATTCATCCCCTTTCCTTATGCGTATCAGGTTGTACGCCCCCCTTAGATCCAGCTTTGTGAAAATCTTTCCCTTCCTCACCATGGTCAAAATATCATCAATTCTGGGCATAGGGAACGCCACCGGTTCAGTCACTGCATTCAGCCGCCTAAAATCACATACAAGTCTCGGCTTGTCCGCATTTTTTTTGTCCACAAAGAACACTGGGCTCCCCCCTGCTGCTTTGGACTCTCTGATGAAGCCTCTCTTCAGGTTCTTGTCAATGAACCCTCGCAACTCCTGCATTTCCCTGTCTGACATGGCATACAACTTGCCCACGGGAAGCTGTGCTCCAGGGAGTAAATTGATCTGACAATCAAAGGGTCTATGAGGTGGTAGTTGGTCAGCTTCCTTCTCGCTGAACACGTCGCTGAGATCTGCATACTGTGGTGGTACCTTCACCTTCCCCATTACTTCAGTCCCTGCTAGGGTGGCTTGGGCCCCTACTGAACCCTTCTCCCCTTTGCAGTGTTCTAGGCAATGTGCTGAACCAAAGGACACCACTCTTTGATGCCAGCCAACCAGCGGATCATGTAGAGCTAGCCAGCTCATTCCCAAAATAATGGGAGCGCCTCCCAGGGTGGCCACATTAAACGCTATCAGTTCTGTGTGCCTTGCCACCCTCATTATCATTGGGACAGTCTGCAAGCGGACTCCTCCTCCCAACAACTCCCTGCCATCAATCGTGGTCACCTGCAGGGGGTTGCTTAAAGGGATGGTCTGTATCTGGTGTTCAGCAGCAAACTCCTTGCTCATAAAATTGCAGGAGCTGCCTGAGTCCAATAGCGCCTTTATTTTTAGGGGGTGCCCATTCTGCAGCTCTAGCGACACTTCAATCACTAGAGCAGGTCGAGGAGCTTCTGGCACGGGCACTTTCACTGCTCTTTGGCCTGGCTGCAGTGCCCCAATTGTGGCAACCAGGCGTTGGCTTTTACCTGCTCCGCTCCCCCTTCTTCTCCCCCCTCAACAGCTCCCACCATCCCTTGCCATTCCTTCCTCTGGGGGCAGACTCTGGCAAAGTGGCCTGGCTGTTGGCAGAGATAGCATTTCCGGGGGCCCTTTCCCTCCTTCTTAGCTCCCTCGCTGGTTTTTGAAAATGCGCGCGCGCGCGCTGTTCCGATTTCCATCGGCTCTGCCGGCGGGAAAGCTGGCTCAGGAATGTCTGGAATGCGGAACTCCTTCCAACGTTCCCCTCTCCCTTCCCGCCTCTCCAAGGCTCTTGCCTCCTGCCGCGCTCCTATGGTCAGCGCAGATTTGGTCAGCTGATCCATAGACTCCGCCCTGGGGCTCCGTGCCAGCTCGTCTTTCACCCCCGAAGAAAGACCTTCTTCAAATAGCATTTGAACGGGTGCCGCCGATAAATCCCAACTCAGTCTGTGAATCAGCATGGTAAACTCAGTCCAATATTCACGGACAGATCGACTCCCCTGCTTACAAGCCATTAGCTGTCTGCGCACCACCCCTTCCTCAATATCGCTGGAAAACATGATATCCATTGCACGAAAGAACTTCATTGTGTCCTTTAGTATGTCATTGTGCGTTGCCATTAGGGGTCGCACCCAGTCTCTAGCCCCTTTCTCAAGATGCCCAATTACAAAAGCAACTCGCGATTCCTCATCAGGGAACTCATCGAACTGCACATTAAGGGCATATTGCATCTCTGTCCTAAAAGCATGGTAGTCCTTGGGGTCCCCCCCAAATTTCTGCACCAATCCTGGTACCTTTCTGGGGAATTGAGTGGCTCTCCCCTTCTTGTCTGCATCCTGAGCCTTTCTCTCCTCCAGCCTCGCCGTCTGCAGGGCCAGTTGAACCTCCAACGCTCGGTATCTATCTTCCAAGCTTGGACCAGCTCCAGCCCCTGCTCCTCCGGTTCCGGTTGGTTCGCTCATGATGCCTTCTCTTGCACAGGCAGCGTACAAAGACTGTCGGACTGCTGTGAGGGTTTGATTAGCTGCTTGTGCGTGAAAACGTGCTCCCTCAGAGTTTGTGCGCCCCCACAAACCTCCGTGTGTGACGGAGCTCCTCAGACATGTCTGCTCTAGTCACTAGTAGAGTCCGACAGTGGCTGTCTGCGGAAGCGTTTCCAACAAAGAAGTTCCTTAACGGAAACGCGTCTCCTGGACTCACGGCGTGACAGTTTCCTGCGAGGTATGGGTCTCCCTATGGGAGACTCCGATACCTCGCCACTGTTCTCGCTGGAAGCCTCCCTGAGCCCTCCCTCCTGCTCGCATTCCCTCAGAGACCCACTCCTCCCCCTGCTGGTCCCTGCTTCAGCAGTTGAGTCTCTTTCATCCTGCCTGAGTCCCTCCACCACCTGATGCTCTGATGTCAGTTCCCTGACACTGCCAAAAGTCAGATTTTTGCTGAAATTGTGACCCCGGGGCTTTGGGATTTTTTCCAAAAAATATTTTCTGCCGGTTAAGTTTTTGAGGGCTGATTTCTTGTCCTCTGATAAAAAGCCTTCTGTTTCGAGTGCCAAACCTTTCAGGAGAGCATTTTCAAGCTTTTGGCACCATTTTTGAGTGAATTGCCAAAAGTCAGATTTTTGCTGAAATTGTGACCCCGGGGCTTAGGGATTTTTTCAAAAAAATATTTTCTGCCAGTTAAGTTTTTGAGGGCTGATTTCTTGTCCTGTGATAAAAATCCTTCTCTTTTGAGTGCCAAACCTTTCAGGGGAGCGTTTTCAAGCTTTTGGCACCATTTTTGAGTGAATCGCCAAAAGTCAGATTTTTGCTGAAATTGTGACCCCGGGGCTTAGGGATTTTTTCCAAAAAATATTTTCTGCCGGTTAAGTTTTTGAGGGCTGATTTCTTGTCCTGTGATAAAAAGCCTTCTGTTTCGAGTGCCAAACCTTTCAGGAGAGCATTTTCAAGCTTTTGGCACCATTTTTGAGTGAATTGCCAAAAGTCAGATTTTTGCTGAAATTGTGACCCCGGGGCTTAGGGATTTTTTCCCAAAAATATTTTCTGCCGGTTAAGTTTTTGAGGGCTGATTTCTTGTCCTGTGATAAAAATCCTTCTCTTTTGAGTGCCAAACCTTTCAGGGGAGCATTTTCAAGCTTTTGGCACCATTTTTGAGTGAATCGCCAAAAGTCAGATTTTTGCTGAAATTGTGACCCCGGGGCTTAGGGATTTTTTTCAAAAAAATATTTTCTGCCGGTTAAGTTTTTGAGGGCTGAATTCTTGTCCTGTGATAAAAAGCCTTCTGTTTCGAGTGCCAAACATTTCAGGAGAGCATTTTCAAGCTTTTGGCACCATTTTTGAGTGAACTGCCAAAAGTCAGATTTTTGCTGAAATTGTGACCCCGGGGCTTTGGGATTTTTTCCAAAAAATATTTTCTGCCGGTTAAGTTTTTGAGGGCTGATTTCTTGTCCTCTGATAAAAAGCCTTCTGGTTCGAGTGCCAAACCTTTCAGGAGAGCATTTTCAAGCTTTTGGCACCATTTTTGAGTGAACTGCCAAAAGTCAGATTTTTGCTGAAATTGTGACCCCGTTGCATAGGGATTTTTTCAAAAAAATATTTTCTGCCGGTTAAGTTTTTGAGGGCTGATTTCTTGTCCTCTGATAAAAAGCCTTCTGTTTCGAGTGCCAAACCTTTCAGGAGAGCATTTTCAAGCTTTTGGCACCATTTTTGAGTGAATTGCCAAAAGTCAGATTTTTGCTGAAATTGTGACCCCGGGGCTTAGGGATTTTTTCCAAAAAATATTTTCTGCCGGTTAAGTTTTTGAGGGCTGAATTCTTGTCCTGTGATAAAAAGCCTTCTGTTTCGAGTGCCAAACATTTCAGGAGAGCATTTTCAAGCTTTTGGCACCATTTTTGAGTGAACTGCCAAAAGTCAGATTTTTGCTGAAATTGTGACCCCGGGGCTTAGGGATTTTTTCAAAAAAATATTTTCTGCCGGTTAAGTTTTTGAGGGTTGATTTCTTGTCATGTGATAAAAAGCCTTCTGTTTCCATCGCCAAAGCTTTCAGCGGAGCATGTTCAAGCTTTTGCACCATTTTTGAGTGAATTGCCAAAAATCAGATTTTTGCTGAAATTGTGACCCCGGGGCTTAGGGATTTTTTCAAAAAAATATTTTCTGCCGGTTAAGTTTTTGAGGGCTGAATTTTTGTCCTGTGATAAAAAGCCTTCTGTTTCGAGTGCCAAACATTTCAGGAGAGCATTTTCAAGCTTTTGGCACCATTTTTGAGTGAATTGCCAAAAGTCAGATTTTTGCTGAAATTGTGACCCCGGGGCTTAGGGATTTTTTCCAAAAAATATTTTCTGCCGGTTAAGTTTTTGAGGGCTGATTTCTTGTCCTGTGACAAAAAGCCTTCTGTTTCGAGTGCCAAACCTTTCAGGAGAGCATTTTCAAGCTTTTGGCACCATTGTTGAGTGAATCGCCAAAAGTCAGATTTTTGCTGAAATTGTGACCCCGGGGCTTAGGGATTTTTTCAAAAAAAAATTTTCTGCCGGTTAAGTTTTTGAGGGCTGATTTCTTGTCCTGTCATAAAAAGCCTTCTGTTTCGAGTGCCAAACTTGTCAGGGGAGCATTTGCAACCGGTTGGCACCATTTTTGAGTGAACTGCCGAAAGTCAGATGTTTGCTGAAATTGTGACCCCGGGGCTTAGGGATTTTTTCAAAAAAATATTTTCTGCCGGTTAAGTTTTTGAGGGCTGAATTCTTGTCCTGTGATAAAAAGCCTTCTGTTTCGAGTGCCAAACCTTTCAGGAGAGCATTTTCAAGCTTTTGGCACCATTTTTGAGTGAATTGCCAAAAGTCAGATTTTTGCTGAAATTGTGACCCCGGGGCTTAGGGATTTTTTCCAAAAAATATTTTCTGCCGGTTAAGTTTTTCAGGGCTGATTTCTTGTCCTGTGATAAAAAGCCTTCTGTTTCCATCGCTAAAGCTTTCAGGGGAGCATTTTCAAGCTTTTGGCACCATTTTTGAGTGAATTGCCAAAAGTCAGATTTTTGCTGAAATTGTGACCCCGGGGCTTAGGGATTTTTTCAAAAAAATATTTTCTGCCGGTTAAGTTTTTGAGGGCTGAATTCTTGTCCTGTGATAAAAAGCCTTCTGTTTCGAGTGCCAAACCTTTCAGGAGAGCATTTTCAAGCTTTTGGCACCATTTTTGAGTGAATTGCCAAAAGTCAGATTTTTGCTGAAATTGTGACCCCGGGGCTTAGGGATTTTTTCCAAAAAATATTTTCTGCCGGTTAAGTTTTTGAGGGCTGAATTCTTGTCCTGTGATAAAAAGCCTTCTGTTTCGAGTGCCAAACCTTTCAGGTGTGCATTTGCAACCGGTTGGCACCATTTTTGAGTGAATTGCCAAAAGTCAGATTTTTGCTGAAATTGTGACCCTGGGGCTTAGGGATTTTTTTCAAAAAAATATTTTCTGCCGGTTAAGTTTTTGAGGGCTCATTTCTTGTCCTGTGACAAAAAGCCTTCTGTTTCGAGTGCCAAACCTTTCAGGAGAGCATTTTCATGCTTTTGGCACCATTTTTGAGTGAATTGCCAAAAGTCAGATTTTTGCTGAAATTGTGACCCCGGGGCTTAGGGATTTTTTCAAAAAAATATTTTCTGCCGGTTAAGTTTTTGAGGGCTGATTTCTTGTCCTCTGATAAAAAGCCTTCTGTTTCCATCGCCAAAGCTTTCAGGGGAGCATTTTCAAGCTTTTGGCACCATTTTTGAGTGAATTGCCAAAAGTCAGATTTTTGCTGAAATTGTGACCCCGGGGCTTAGGGATTTTTTCAAAAAAATATTTTCTTCCGGTTAAGTTTTTGAGGGCTGATTTCTTGTCCTGTGACAAAAAGCCTTCTGTTTCCATCGCCAAAGCTTTCAGGGGAGCATTTGCAACCGGTTGGCACCATTTTTGAGTGAACTGCCATAAGTCAGATTTTTGCTGAAATTGTGACCCCGTTGCATAGGGATTTTTTCAAAAAAATATTTTCTGCCGGTTAAGGACTTCCGGGGGCGGCGCGAAACTGTAATGGCGGTCCTCTTCGAGCTCTGAAGAGGGGCTCCGCGGAAAAGGGTCGTTCGCTGCGGCATAGCGACGACCCATCAAGATAAACCACGGGTAGAGTGAGCCCGTGGCCGTGGGACTCGGCGGGCACCAGAAGCTGCTCCGAAAACACAGAAGGGACCCCGTAAGGAGACCCGGAGTGAAGGAGGGGTAGCGGTGCTGTGAGTTCATCGCTCTTTCCGCGGAAGTGAAGCCGCGCGGCCGTTGCAGATGAGCGCTGATCCTTCTTCCTAAAACCAACATCAAACTGCAAGTAACATACCCATGAGTAAAGGGTTTAAAATTGGCAAAGAATTTGTTAAATTTGGCTGAAAACGGGAGACGAGAAAAAGGAAGTCCGTCTTCCGACATTGCTGACAAGATCAAAGCAAAGCTTTAAAAAGCGGAAAGCGCTTGAAACGGGACTGTGGGAAGCTTTAACTTTTTCGTGCTATTAAACCTGCTCTTTTTCCTGCTGAATTGAAGGTGGAAAGGGACATTGATTAAAAGAAGGAGTGACGGGGGCTTCTCTCCTACCTCCTTTTTTCTTTGGGTCGTATTTTTAAAGAGCCAGATCGTCGGGCTGCCGGAGAGGGAGACTGTGTCAAACTGCGGAAACAGTTGCAAAAACTTTGTAAGCGTAACTGATACATTTGAGCAGAAAAGACTGAACGTGATACTGTTGCAAGCACCTCTTGTGAAACTTTGCTGAACTTTAAAAGGTGCTTTGGGGAATTTTGAGTCTTTGAAGGGACTGTTGGATTATCGAATTTACTTAGTTGAAATAATTTGGAACTTTAATGGCGGATTACTTCCTTCTTTGTCTTTGAAACCTGGTGGCACTCCCCCTACAGGGCTTTCGGATTATAAAATCCTGGGAATTGACTTTTGTTTTGAATTCCACTTCACTGGTTGTTTATAACTGAATTTGTCTCTCCCATGGAACAATAGACAATCTGACCTTGAACACTGACAGATGTGTAATGAGTGGTGCAGGGAGAACAAGAGCATCTAAAGCTTTTTCAAAAAAATATTTTCTGCCGGTTAAGTTTTTGAGGGCTGATTTCTTGTCCTGTGATAAAAGGCCTTCTCTTTCCATCGCCAAAGCTTTCAGGAGAGCATTTGCAACCGGTTGGCACCATTTTAGAGTGTATTGCCAAAAGTCAGATTGTTTCAAAAAAATATTTTCTTCCGGTTAAGTTTTTGAGGGCTGATTTCTTGTCCTGTGACAAAAAGCCTTCTGTTTCGAGTGCCAAACCTTTCAGGAGAGCATTTTCAAGCTTTTGGCACCATTTTTGAGTGAATTGCCAAAAGTCAGATTTTTGCTGAAATTGTGACCCCGGGGCTTAGGGATTTTTTCCCAAAAATATTTTCTGCCGGTTAAGTTTTTGAGGGCTGATTTCTTGTCCGGTGATAAAAAGCCTTCTGTTTCCATCGCCAAACCTTTCAGGGGAGCATTTTCAAGCTTTTGGCACCATTTTTGAGTGAATTTCCAAAAGTCAGATTTTTGCTGAAATTGTGACCCCGGGGCTTAGGGATTTTTTCAAAAAAATATTTTCTTCCGGTTAAGTTTTTGAGGGCTGATTTCTTGTCCTGTGATAAAAATCCTTCTCTTTTGAGTGCCAAACCTTTCAGGGGAGCATTTTCAAGCTTTTGGCACCATTTTTGAGTGAATCGCCAAAAGTCAGATTTTTGCTGAAATTGTGACCCCGGGGCTTAGGGATTATTTCAAAAAAATATTTTCTTCCGGTTAAGTTTTTGAGGGCTGATTTCTTGTCCTGTGACAAAAAGCCTTCTGTTTCGAGTGCCAAACCTTTCAGGAGAGCATTTTCAAGCTTTTGGCACCATTTTTGAGTGAATTGCCAAAAGTCAGATTTTTGCTGAAATTGTGACCCCGGGGCTTAGGGATTTTTTCCCAAAAATATTTTCTGCCGGTTAAGTTTTTGAGGGCTGATTTCTTGTCCTGTGATAAAAAGCCTTCTGTTTCCATCGCCAAAGCTTTCAGCGGAGCATTTTCAAGCTTTTGGCACCATTTTTGAGTGAATTTCCAAAAGTCAGATTTTTGCTGAAATTGTGACCCCGGGGCTTAGGGATTTTTTCAAAAAAATATTTTCTGCCGGTTAAGTTTTTGAGGGCTGATTTCTTGTCCTGTGATAAAAATCCTTCTCTTTTGAGTGCCAAACCTTTCAGGGGAGCATTTTCAAGCTTTTGGCACCATTTTTGAGTGAATCGCCAAAAGTCAGATTTTTGCTGAAATTGTGACCCCGGGGCTTAGGGATTTTGTCAAAAAAATATTTTCTGCCGGTTAAGTTTTTGAGGGCTGATTTCTTGTCCTGTGATAAAAATCCTTCTCTTTTGAGTGCCAAACCTTTCAGGGGAGCATTTTCAAGCTTTTGGCACCATTTTTGAGTGAATCGCCAAAAGTCTGATTTTTGCTGAAATTGTGACCCCGGGGCTTAGGGATTTTTTTCCAAAAAATATTTTCTGCCGGTTAAGTTTTTGAGGGCTGATTTCTTGTCCTGTGATAAAAAGCCTTCTGTTTCGAGTGCCAAACCTTTCAGGAGAGCATTTTCAAGCTTTTGGCACCATTTTTGAGTGAATTGCCAAAAGTCAGATTTTTGCTGAAATTGTGACCCCGGGGCTTAGGGATTTTTTCCCAAAAATATTTTCTGCCGGTTAAGTTTTTGAGGGCTGATTTCTTGTCCTGTGATAAAAAGCCTTCTGTTTCCATCGCCAAAGCTTTCAGCGGAGCATTTTCAAGCTTTTGGCACCATTTTTGAGTGAATTTCCAAAAGTCAGATTTTTGCTGAAATTGTGACCCCGGGGCTTAGGGATTTTTTCAAAACAATATTTTCTTCCGGTTAAGTTTTTGAGGGCTGATTTCTTGTCCTGTGATAAAAATCCTTCTCTTTTGAGTGCCAAACCTTTCAGGGGAGCATTTTCAAGCTTTTGGCACCATTTTTGAGTGAATCGCCAAAAGTCAGATTTTTGCTGAAATTGTGACCCCGGGGCTTAGGGATTTTTTCAAAAAAATATTTTCTTCCGGTTAAGTTTTTGAGGGCTGATTTCTTGTCCTGTGACAAAAAGCCTTCTGTTTCGAGTGCCAAACCTTTCAGGAGAGCATTTTCAAGCTTTTGGCACCATTTTTGAGTGAATTGCCAAAAGTCAGATTTTTGCTGAAATTGTGACCCCGGGGCTTAGGGATTTTTTCCCAAAAATATTTTCTGCCGGTTAAGTTTTTGAGGGCTGATTTCTTGTCCTGTGATAAAAAGCCTTCTGTTTCCATCGCCAAAGCTTTCAGCGGAGCATTTTCAAGCTTTTGGCACCATTTTTGAGTGAATCGCCAAAAGTCAGATTTTTGCTGAAATTGTGACCCCGGGGCTTAGGGATTTTTTCAAAAAAATATTTTCTTCCGGTTAAGTTTTTGAGGGCTGATTTCTTGTCCTGTGACAAAAAGCCTTCTGTTTCGAGTGCCAAACCTTTCAGGAGAGCATTTTCAAGCTTTTGGCACCATTTTTGAGTGAATTGCCAAAAGTCAGATTTTTGCTGAAATTGTGACCCTGGGGCTTAGGGATTTTTTCAAAAAAATATTTTCTTCCGGTTAAGTTTTTGAGGGCTGATTTCTTGTCCTGTGACAAAAAGCCTTCTGTTTCGAGTGCCAAACCTTTCAGGAGAGCATTTTCAAGCTTTTGGCACCATTTTTGAGTGAATTGCCAAAAGTCAGATTTTTGCTGAAATTGTGACCCCGGGGCTTAGGGATTTTTTCCCAAAAATATTTTCTGCCGGTTAAGTTTTTGAGGGCTGATTTCTTGTCCTGTGATAAAAAGCCTTCTGTTTCGAGTGCCAAACCTTTCAGGAGAGCATTTTCAAGCTTTTGGCACCATTTTTGAGTGAATTGCCAAAAGTCAGATTTTTGCTGAAATTGTGACCCCGGGGCTTAGGGATTTTTTCAAAAAAATATTTTCTTCCGGTTAAGTTTTTGAGGGCTGATTTCTTGTCCTGTGACAAAAAGCCTTCTGTTTCGAGTGCCAAACCTTTCAGGAGAGCATTTTCAAGCTTTTGGCATCATTTTTGAGTGAATTGCCAAAAGTCAGATTTTTGCTGAAATTGTGACCCCGGGGCTTAGGGATTTTTTCCCAAAAATATTTTCTGCCGGTTAAGTTTTTGAGGGCTGATTTCTTGTCCTGTGATAAAAAGCCTTCTGTTTCCATCGCCAAAGCTTTCAGCGGAGCATTTTCAAGCTTTTGGCACCATTTTTGAGTGAATTGCCAAAAGTCAGATTTTTGCTGAAATTGTGACCCCGGGGCTTAGGGATTTTTTCCCAAAAATATTTTCTGCCGGTTAAGTTTTTGAGGGCTGATTTCTTGTCCTGTGATAAAAAGCCTTCTGTTTCGAGTGCCAAACCTTTCAGGAGAGCATTTTCAAGCTTTTGGCACCATTTTTGAGTGAATTGCCAAAAGTCAGATTTTTGCTGAAATTGTGACCCCGGGGCTTAGGGATTTTTTCAAAAAAATATTTTCTTCCGGTTAAGTTTTTGAGGGCTGATTTCTTGTCCTGTGACAAAAAGCCTTCTGTTTCGAGTGCCAAACCTTTCAGGAGAGCATTTTCAAGCTTTTGGCATCATTTTTGAGTGAATTGCCAAAAGTCAGATTTTTGCTGAAATTGTGACCCCGGGGCTTAGGGATTTTTTCCCAAAAATATTTTCTGCCGGTTAAGTTTTTGAGGGCTGATTTCTTGTCCTGTGATAAAAAGCCTTCTGTTTCCATCGCCAAAGCTTTCAGCGGAGCATTTTCAAGCTTTTGGCACCATTTTTGAGTGAATTTCCAAAAGTCAGATTTTTGCTGAAATTGTGACCCCGGGGCTTAGGGATTTTTTCAAAAAAATATTTTCTTCCGGTTAAGTTTTTGAGGGCTGATTTCTTGTCCTGTGATAAAAATCCTTCTCTTTTGAGTGCCAAATCTTTCAGGGGAGCATTTTCAAACTTTTGGCACCATTTTTGAGTGAATCGCCAAAAGTCAGATATTTGCTGAAATTGTGACCCCGGGGCTTAGGGATTTTTTCAAAAAAATATTTTCTGCCGGTTAAGTTTTTGAGGGCTGATTTCTTGTCCTGTGACAAAAAGCCTTCTGTTTCGAGTGCCAAACCTTTCAGGAGAGCATTTTCAAGCTTTTGGCACCATTTTTGAGTGAATCGCCAAAAGTCAGATATTTGCTGAAATTGTGACCCCGGGGCTTAGGGATTTTTTCAAAAAAAATTTTTCTGTCGGTTAAGTTTTTGAGGGCTGATTTCTTGTACTGTCATAAAAAGCCTTCTGTTTCGAGTGCCAAACTTGTCAGGGGAGCATTTGTAACCGGTTGGCACCATTTTTGAGTGAACTGCCAAAAGTCAGATGTTTGCTGAAATTGTGACCCCGAGGCTTAGGGATTTTTTCAAAAAAATATTTTCTGCCGGTTAAGTTTTTGAGGGCTGAATTCTTGTCCTGTGATAATAAGCCTTCTGTTTCGAGTGCCAAACATTTGAGGAGAGCATTTTCAAGCTTTTGGCACCATTTTTGAGTGAACTGCCAAAAGTCAGATTTTTGCTGAAATTGTGACCCCAGGTGTTAGGGATTTTTTCCAAAAAATATTTTCTGCCGGTTAAGTTTTTGAGGGCTGATTTCTTGTCCGGTGATAAAAAGCCTTCTGTTTCCATCGCCAAAGCTTTCAGCGGAGCATTTTCAAGCTTTTGGCACCATTTTTGAGTGAATTTCCAAAAGTCAGATTTTTGCTGAAATTGTGACCCCGGGGCTTAGGGATTTTTTCAAAAAAATATTTTCTTCCGGTTAAGTTTTTGAGGGCTGATTTCTTGTCCTGTGATAAAAATCCTTCTCTTTTGAGTGCCAAACCTTTCAGGGGAGCATTTTCAAGCTTTTGGCACCATTTTTGAGTGAATCGCCAAAAGTCAGATTTTTGCTGAAATTGTGACCCCGGGGCTTAGGGATTATTTCAAAAAAATATTTTCTTCCGGTTAAGTTTTTGAGGGCTGATTTCTTGTCCTGTGACAAAAAGCCTTCTGTTTCGAGTGCCAAACCTTTCAGGAGAGCATTTTCAAGCTTTTGGCACCATTTTTGAGTGAATTGCCAAAAGTCAGATTTTTGCTGAAATTGTGACCCCGGGGCTTAGGGATTTTTTCCCAAAAATATTTTCTGCCGGTTAAGTTTTTGAGGGCTGATTTCTTGTCCTGTGATAAAAAGCCTTCTGTTTCCATCGCCAAAGCTTTCAGCGGAGCATTTTCAAGCTTTTGGCACCATTTTTGAGTGAATTTCCAAAAGTCAGATTTTTGCTGAAATTGTGACCCCGGGGCTTAGGGATTTTTTCAAAAAAATATTTTCTGCCGGTTAAGTTTTTGAGGGCTGATTTCTTGTCCTGTGATAAAAATCCTTCTCTTTTGAGTGCCAAACCTTTCAGGGGAGCATTTTCAAGCTTTTGGCACCATTTTTGAGTGAATCGCCAAAAGTCAGATTTTTGCTGAAATTGTGACCCCGGGGCTTAGGGATTTTGTCAAAAAAATATTTTCTGCCGGTTAAGTTTTTGAGGGCTGATTTCTTGTCCTGTGATAAAAATCCTTCTCTTTTGAGTGCCAAACCTTTCAGGGGAGCATTTTCAAGCTTTTGGCACCATTTTTGAGTGAATCGCCAAAAGTCAGATTTTTGCTGAAATTGTGACCCCGGGGCTTAGGGATTTTTTTCCAAAAAATATTTTCTGCCGGTTAAGTTTTTGAGGGCTGATTTCTTGTCCTGTGATAAAAAGCCTTCTGTTTCGAGTGCCAAACCTTTCAGGAGAGCATTTTCAAGCATTTGGCACCATTTTTGAGTGAATTGCCAAAAGTCAGATTTTTGCTGAAATTGTTACCCTGGGGCTTAGGGATTTTTTCCCAAAAATATTTTCTGCCGGTTAAGTTTTTGAGGGCTGATTTCTTGTCCTGTGATAAAAAGCCTTCTGTTTCCATCGCCAAAGCTTTCAGCGGAGCATTTTCAAGCTTTTGGCACCATTTTTGAGTGAATTTCCAAAAGTCAGATTTTTGATGAAATTGTGACCCCGGGGCTTAGGGATTTTTTCAAAAAAATATTTTCTTCCGGTTAAGTTTTTGAGGGCTGATTTCTTGTCCTGTGATAAAAATCCTTCTCTTTTGAGTGCCAAACCTTTCAGGGGAGCATTTTCAAGCCTTTTGGCACCATTTTTGAGTGAATCGCCAAAAGTCAGATTTTTGCTGAAATTGTGACCCCGGGGCTTAGGGATTTTTTCAAAAAAACATTTTCTTCCGGTTAAGTTTTTGAGGGCTGATTTCTTGTCCTGTGACAAAAAGCCTTCTGTTTCGAGTGCCAAACCTTTCAGGAGAGCATTTTCAAGCTTTTGGCACCATTTTTGAGTGAATTGCCAAAAGTCAGATTTTTGCTGAAATTTTGACCCCGGGGCTTAGGGATTTTTTCCCAAAAATATTTTCTGCCGGTTAAGTTTTTGAGGGCTGATTTCTTGTCCTGTGATAAAAAGCCTTCTGTTTCCATCGCCAAAGCTTTCAGCGGAGCATTTTCAAGCTTTTGGCACCATTTTTGAGTGAATTGCCAAAAGTCAGATTTTTGCTGAAATTGTGACCCCGGGGCTTAGGGATTTTTTCCCAAAAATATTTTCTGCCGGTTAAGTTTTTGAGGGCTGATTTCTTGTCCTGTGATAAAAATCCTTCTGTTTCCATCGCCAAAGCTTTCAGCGGAGCATTTTCAAGCTTTTGGCACCATTTTTGAGTGAATTGCCAAAAGTCAGATTTTTGCTGAAATTGTGACCCCGGGGCTTAGGGATTTTTTCAAAAAAATATTTTCTTCCGGTTAAGTTTTTGAGGGCTGATTTCTTGTCCTGTGACAAAAAGCCTTCTGTTTCGAGTGCCAAACCTTTCAGGAGAGCATTTTCAAGCTTTTGGCACCATTTTTGAGTGAATTGCCAAAAGTCAGATTTTTGCTGAAATTGTGACCCTGGGGCTTAGGGATTTTTTTCCAAAAATATTTTCTGCCGGTTAAGTTTTTGAGGGCTGATTTCTTGTCCTGTGATAAAAAGCCTTCTGTTTCGAGTGCCAAACCTTTCAGGAGAGCATTTTCAAGCTTTTGGCACCATTTTTGAGTGAATTGCCAAAAGTCAGATTTTTGCTGATATTGTGACCCCGGGGCTTAGGGATTTTTTCCCAAAAATATTTTCTGCCGGTTAAGTTTTTGAGGGCTGATTTCTTGTCCTGTGATAAAAAGCCTTCTGTTTCCATCGCCAAAGCTTTCAGCGGAGCATTTTCAAGCTTTTGGCACCATTTTTGAGTGAATTTCCAAAAGTCAGATTTTTGCTTAAATTGTGACCCCGGGGCTTAGGGATTTTTTCAAAAAAATATTTTCTTCCGGTTAAGTTTTTGAGGGCTGATTTCTTGTCCTGTGATAAAAATCCTTCTCTTTTGAGTGCCAAACCTTTCAGGGGAGCATTTTCAAGCTTTTGGCACCATTTTTGAGTGAATCGCCAAAAGTCAGATTTTTGCTGAAATTGTGACCCCGGGGCTTAGGGATTTTTTCAAAAAAATATTTTCTTCCGGTTAAGTTTTTGAGGGCTGATTTCTTGTCCTGTGACAAAAAGCCTTCTGTTTCGAGTGCCAAACCTTTCAGGAGAGCATTTTCAAGCTTTTGGCACCATTTTTGAGTGAATTGCCAAAAGTCAGATTTTTGCTGAAATTGTGACCCCGGGGCTTAGGGATTTTTTCCCAAAAATATTTTCTGCTGGTTAAGTTTTTGAGGGCTGATTTCTTGTCCTGTGATAAAAAGCCTTCTGTTTCCATCGCCAAAGCTTTCAGCGGAGTATTTTCAAGCTTTTGGCACCATTTTTGAGTGAATCGCCAAAAGTCAGATTTTTGCTGAAATTGTGACCCCGGGGCTTAGGGATTTTTTCAAAAAAATATTTTCTTCCGGTTAAGTTTTTGAGGGCTGATTTCTTGTCCTGTGACAAAAAGCCTTCTGTTTCGAGTGCCAAACCTTTCAGGAGAGCATTTTCAAGCATTTGGCACCATTTTTGAGTGAATTGCCAAAAGTCAGATTTTTGCTGAAATTGTGACCCCGGGGCTTAGGGATTTTTTCCCAAAAATATTTTCTGCCGGTTAAGTTTTTGAGGGCTGATTTCTTGTCCTGTGATAAAAAGCCTTCTGTTTCCATCGCCAAAGCTTTCAGCGGAGCATTTTCAAGCTTTTGGCACCATTTTTGAGTGAATTTCCAAAAGTCAGATTTTTGCTGAAATTGTGACCCCGGGGCTTAGGGATTTTTTCAAAAAAATATTTTCTTCCGGTTAAGTTTTTGAGGGCTGATTTCTTGTCCTGTGATAAAAATCCTTCTCTTTTGAGTGCCAAACCTTTCAGGGGAGCATTTTCAAGCTTTTGGCACCATTTTTGAGTGAATCGCCAAAAGTCAGATTTTTGCTGAAATTGTGACCCCGGGGCTTAGGGATTTTTTCAAAAAAACATTTTCTTCCGGTTAAGTTTTTGAGGGCTGATTTCTTGTCCTGTGACAAAAAGCCTTCTGTTTCGAGTGCCAAACCTTTCAGGAGAGCATTTTCAAGCTTTTGGCACCATTTTTGAGTGAATTGCCAAAAGTCAGATTTTTGCTGAAATTTTGACCCCGGGGCTTAGGGATTTTTTCCCAAAAATATTTTCTGCCGGTTAAGTTTTTGAGGGCTGATTTCTTGTCCTGTGATAAAAAGCCTTCTGTTTCCATCGCCAAAGCTTTCAGCGGAGCATTTTCAAGCTTTTGGCACCATTTTTGAGTGAATTGCCAAAAGTCAGATTTTTGCTGAAATTGTGACCCCGGGGCTTAGGGATTTTTTCCCAAAAATATTTTCTGCCGGTTAAGTTTTTGAGGGCTGATTTCTTGTCCTGTGATAAAAATCCTTCTGTTTCCATCGCCAAAGCTTTCAGCGGAGCATTTTCAAGCTTTTGGCACCATTTTTGAGTGAATTGCCAAAAGTCAGATTTTTGCTGAAATTGTGACCCCGGGGCTTAGGGATTTTTTCAAAAAAATATTTTCTTCCGGTTAAGTTTTTGAGGGCTGATTTCTTGTCCTGTGACAAAAAGCCTTCTGTTTCGAGTGCCAAACCTTTCAGGAGAGCATTTTCAAGCTTTTGGCACCATTTTTGAGTGAATTGCCAAAAGTCAGATTTTTGCTGAAATTGTGACCCTGGGGCTTAGGGATTTTTTTCCAAAAAATATTTTCTGCCGGTTAAGTTTTTGAGGGCTGATTTCTTGTCCTGTGATAAAAAGCCTTCTGTTTCGAGTGCCAAACCTTTCAGGAGAGCATTTTCAAGCTTTTGGCACCATTTTTGAGTGAATTGCCAAAAGTCAGATTTTTGCTGATATTGTGACCCCGGGGCTTAGGGATTTTTTCCCAAAAATATTTTCTGCCGGTTAAGTTTTTGAGGGCTGATTTCTTGTCCTGTGATAAAAAGCCTTCTGTTTCCATCGCCAAAGCTTTCAGCGGAGCATTTTCAAGCTTTTGGCACCATTTTTGAGTGAATTTCCAAAAGTCAGATTTTTGCTTAAATTGTGACCCCGGGGCTTAGGGATTTTTTCAAAAAAATATTTTCTTCCGGTTAAGTTTTTGAGGGCTGATTTCTTGTCCTGTGATAAAAATCCTTCTCTTTTGAGTGCCAAACCTTTCAGGGGAGCATTTTCAAGCTTTTGGCACCATTTTTGAGTGAATCGCCAAAAGTCAGATTTTTGCTGAAATTGTGACCCCGGGGCTTAGGGATTTTTTCAAAAAAATATTTTCTTCCGGTTAAGTTTTTGAGGGCTGATTTCTTGTCCTGTGACAAAAAGCCTTCTGTTTCGAGTGCCAAACCTTTCAGGAGAGCATTTTCAAGCTTTTGGCACCATTTTTGAGTGAATTGCCAAAAGTCAGATTTTTGCTGAAATTGTGACCCCGGGGCTTAGGGATTTTTTCCCAAAAATATTTTCTGCCGGTTAAGTTTTTGAGGGCTGATTTCTTGTCCTGTGATAAAAAGCCTTCTGTTTCCATCGCCAAAGCTTTCAGCGGAGTATTTTCAAGCTTTTGGCACCATTTTTGAGTGAATCGCCAAAAGTCAGATTTTTGCTGAAATTGTGACCCCGGGGCTTAGGGATTTTTTCAAAAAAATATTTTCTTCCGGTTAAGTTTTTGAGGGCTGATTTCTTGTCCTGTGACAAAAAGCCTTCTGTTTCGAGTGCCAAACCTTTCAGGAGAGCATTTTCAAGCTTTTGGCACCATTTTTGAGTGAATTGCCAAAAGTCAGATTTTTGCTGAAATTGTGACCCTGGGGCTTAGGGATTTTTTCAAAAAAATATTTTCTTCCGGTTAAGTTTTTGAGGGCTGATTTCTTGTCCTGTGACAAAAAGCCTTCTGTTTCGAGTGCCAAACCTTTCAGGAGAGCATTTTCAAGCTTTGGGCACCATTTTTGAGTGAATTGCCAAAAGTCAGATTTTTGCTGAAATTGTGACCCTGGGGCTTAGGGATTTTTTCCAAAAATTATTTTCTGCCGGTTAAGTTTTTGAGGGCTGATTTCTTGTCCTGTGATAAAAAGCCTTCTGTTTCGAGTGCCAAACCTTTCAGGAGAGCATTTTCAAGCTTTTGGCACCATTTTTGAGTGAATTGCCAAAAGTCAGATTTTTGCTGAAATTGTGACCCCGGGGCTTAGGGATTTTTTCAAAAAAATATTTTCTTCCGGTTAAGTTTTTGAGGGCTGATTTCTTGTCCTGTGACAAAAAGCCTTCTGTTTCGAGTGCCAAACCTTTCAGGAGAGCATTTTCAAGCTTTTGGCACCATTTTTGAGTGAATTGCCAAAAGTCAGATTTTTGCTGAAATTGTGACCCCGGGGCTTAGGGATTTTTTCCCAAAAATATTTTCTGCCGGTTAAGTTTTTGAGGGCTGATTTCTTGTCCTGTGATAAAAAGCCTTCTGTTTCCATCGCCAAAGCTTTCAGCGGAGCATTTTCAAGCTTTTGGCACCATTTTTGAGTGAATTTCCAAAAGTCAGATTTTTGCTGAAATTGTGACCCCGGGGCTTAGGGATTTTTTCAAAAAAATATTTTCTGCCGGTTAAGTTTTTGAGGGCTGATTTCTTGTCCTGTGATAAAAATCCTTCTCTTTTGAGTGCCAAACCTTTCAGGGGAGCATTTTCAAGCTTTTGGCACCATTTTTGAGTGAATCGCCAAAAGTCAGATTTTTGCTGAAATTGTGACCCCGGGGCTTAGGGATTTTGTCAAAAAAATATTTTCTGCCGGTTAAGTTTTTGAGGGCTGATTTCTTGTCCTGTGATAAAAATCCTTCTCTTTTGAGTGCCAAACCTTTCAGGGGAGCATTTTCAAGCTTTTGGCACCATTTTTGAGTGAATCGCCAAAAGTCAGATTTTTGCTGAAATTTTGACCCCGGGGCTTAGGGATTTTTTTCCAAAAAATATTTTCTGCCGGTTAAGTTTTTGAGGGCTGATTTCTTGTCCTGTGATAAAAAGCCTTCTGTTTCGAGTGCCAAACCTTTCAGGAGAGCATTTTCAAGCTTTTGGCACCATTTTTGAGTGAATTGCCAAAAGTCAGATTTTTGCTGAAATTGTGACCCCGGGGCTTAGGGATTTTTTCCCAAAAATATTTTCTGCCGGTTAAGTTTTTGAGGGCTGATTTCTTGTCCTGTGATAAAAAGCCTTCTGTTTCCATCGCCAAAGCTTTCAGCGGAGCATTTTCAAGCTTTTGGCACCATTTTTGAGTGAATTTCCAAAAGTCAGATTTTTGCTGAAATTGTGACCCCGGGGCTTAGGGATTTTTTCAAAAAAATATTTTCTTCCGGTTAAGTTTTTGAGGGCTGATTTCTTGTCCTGTGATAAAAATCCTTCTCTTTTTAGTGCCAAACCTTTCAGGGGAGCATTTTCAAGCTTTTGGCACCATTTTTGAGTGAATCGCCAAAAGTCAGATTTTTGCTGAAATTGTGACCCCGGGGCTTAGGGATTTTTTCAAAAAAACATTTTCTTCCGGTTAAGTTTTTGAGGGCTGATTTCTTGTCCTGTGACAAAAAGCCTTCTGTTTCGAGTGCCAAACCTTTCAGGAGAGCATTTTCAAGCTTTTGGCACCATTTTTGAGTGAATTGCCAAAAGTCAGATTTTTGCTGAAATTTTGACCCCGGGGCTTAGGGATTTTTTCCCAAAAATATTTTCTGCCGGTTAAGTTTTTGAGGGCTGATTTCTTGTCCTGTGATAAAAAGCCTTCTGTTTCCATCGCCAAAGCTTTCAGCGGAGCATTTTCAAGCTTTTGGCACCATTTTTGAGTGAATTGCCAAAAGTCAGATTTTTGCTGAAATTGTGACCCCGGGGCTTAGGGATTTTTTCCCAAAAATATTTTCTGCCGGTTAAGTTTTTGAGGGCTGATTTCTTGTCCTGTGATAAAAATCCTTCTGTTTCCATCGCCAAAGCTTTCAGCGGAGCATTTTCAAGCTTTTGGCACCATTTTTGAGTGAATTGCCAAAAGTCAGATTTTTGCTGAAATTGTGACCCCGGGGCTTAGGGATTTTTTCAAAAAAATATTTTCTTCCGGTTAAGTTTTTGAGGGCTGATTTCTTGTCCTGTGACAAAAAGCCTTCTGTTTCGAGTGCCAAACCTTTCAGGAGAGCATTTTCAAGCTTTTGGCACCATTTTTGAGTGAATTGCCAAAAGTCAGATTTTTGCTGAAATTGTGACCCTGGGGCTTAGGGATTTTTTTCCAAAAAATATTTTCTGCCGGTTAAGTTTTTGAGGGCTGATTTCTTGTCCTGTGATAAAAAGCCTTCTGTTTCCATCGCCAAAGCTTTCAGCGGAGCATTTTCAAGCTTTTGGCACCATTTTTGAGTGAATTTCCAAAAGTCAGATTTTTGCTTAAATTGTGACCCCGGGGCTTAGGGATTTTTTCAAAAAATATTTTCTTCCGGTTAAGTTTTTGAGGGCTGATTTCTTGTCCTGTGATAAAAATCCTTCTCTTTTGAGTGCCAAACCTTTCAGGGGAGCATTTTCAAGCTTTTGGCACCATTTTTGAGTGAATCGCCAAAAGTCAGATTTTTGCTGAAATTGTGACCCCGGGGCTTAGGGATTTTTTCAAAAAAATATTTTCTTCCGGTTAAGTTTTTGAGGGCTGATTTCTTGTCCTGTGACAAAAAGCCTTCTGTTTCGAGTGCCAAACCTTTCAGGAGAGCATTTTCAAGCTTTTGGCACCATTTTTGAGTGAATTGCCAAAAGTCAGATTTTTGCTGAAATTGTGACCCCGGGGCTTAGGGATTTTTTCCCAAAAATATTTTCTGCCGGTTAAGTTTTTGAGGGCTGATTTCTTGTCCTGTGATAAAAAGCCTTCTGTTTCCATCGCCAAAGCTTTCAGCGGAGCATTTTCAAGCTTTTGGCACCATTTTTGAGTGAATCGCCAAAAGTCAGATTTTTGCTGAAATTGTGACCCTGGGGCTTAGGGATTTTTTCAAAAAAATATTTTCTTCCGGTTAAGTTTTTGAGGGCTGATTTCTTGTCCTGTGACAAAAAGCCTTCTGTTTCGAGTGCCAAACCTTTCAGGAGAGCATTTTCAAGCTTTGGGCACCATTTTTGAGTGAATTGCCAAAAGTCAGATTTTTGCTGAAATTGTGACCCCGGGGCTTAGGGATTTTTTCCAAAAATTATTTTCTGCCGGTTAAGTTTTTGAGGGCTGATTTCTTGTCCTGTGATAAAAAGCCTTCTGTTTCGAGTGCCAAACCTTTCAGGGGAGCATTTTCAAGCTTTTGGCACCATTTTTGAGTGAATCGCCAAAAGTCAGATTTTTGCTGAAATTGTGACCCCGGGGCTTAGGGATTTTTTCAAAAAAATATTTTCTTCCGGTTAAGTTTTTGAGGGCTGATTTCTTGTCCTGTGACAAAAAGCCTTCTGTTTCGAGTGCCAAACCTTTCAGGAGAGCATTTTCAAGCTTTTGGCACCATTTTTGAGTGAATTGCCAAAAGTCAGATTTTTGCTGAAATTGTGACCCCGGGGCTTAGGGATTTTTTCCCAAAAATATTTTCTGCCGGTTAAGTTTTTGAGGGCTGATTTCTTGTCCTGTGATAAAAAGCCTTCTGTTTCCATCGCCAAAGCTTTCAGCGGAGCATTTTCAAGCTTTTGGCACCATTTTTGAGTGAATCGCCAAAAGTCAGATTTTTGCTGAAATTGTGACCCTGGGGCTTAGGGATTTTTTCAAAAAAATATTTCTTCCGGTTAAGTTTTTGAGGGCTGATTTCTTGTCCTGTGACAAAAAGCCTTCTGTTTCGAGTGCCAAACCTTTCAGGAGAGCATTTTCAAGCTTTGGGCACCATTTTTGAGTGAATTGCCAAAAGTCAGATTTTGCTGAAATTGTGACCCCGGGGCTTAGGGATTTTTTCCAAAAATTATTTTCTGCCGGTTAAGTTTTTGAGGGCTGATTTCTTGTCCTGTGATAAAAAGCCTTCTGTTTCGAGTGCCAAACCTTTCAGGAGAGCATTTTCAAGCTTTTGGCACCATTTTTGAGTGAATTGCCAAAAGTCAGATTTTTGCTGAAATTGTGACCCCGGGGCTTAGGGATTTTTTAAAAAAAATATTTTCTTCCGGTTAAGTTTTTGAGGGCTGATTTCTTGTCCTGTGACAAAAAGCCTTCTGTTTCGAGTGCCAAACCTTTCAGGAGAGCATTTTCAAGCTTTTGGCACCATTTTTGAGTGAATTGCCAAAAGTCAGATTTTTGCTGAAATTGTTACCCCGGGGCTTAGGGATTTTTTCCCAAAAATATTTTCTGCCGGTTAAGTTTTTGAGGGCTGATTTCTTGTCCTGTGATAAAAAGCCTTCTGTTTCCATCGCCAAAGCTTTCAGTGGAGCATTTTCAAGCTTTTGGCACCATTTTTGAGTGAATTTCCAAAAGTCAGATTTTTGCTGAAATTGTGACCCCGGGGCTTAGGGATTTTTTCAAAAAAATATTTTCTTCCGGTTAAGTTTTTGAGGGCTGATTTCTTGTCCTGTGATAAAAATCCTTCTCTTTTGAGTGCCAAATCTTTCAGGGGAGCATTTTCAAGCTTTTGGCACCATTTTTGAGTGAATTGCCAAAAGTCAGATTTTTGCTGAAATTGTGACCCTGGGGCTTAGGGATTTTTTCAAAAACCATTTTCTTCCGGTTAAGTTTTTGAGGGCTGATTTCTTGTCCTGTGATAAAAAACCTTCTGTTTCGAGTGCTAAACCTTTCAGGAGAGCATTTTCAAGCTTTTGGCACCATTTTTGAGTGAATTGCCAAAAGTCAGATTTTTGCTGAAATTGTGACCCTGGGGCTTAGGGATTTTTTTCCAAAAAATATTTTCTGCCGGTTAAGTTTTTGAGGGCTGATTTCTTGTCCTGTGATAAAAAGCCTTCTGTTTCGAGTGCCAAACCTTTCAGGAGAGCATTTTCAAGCTTTTGGCACCATTTTTGAGTGAATTGCCAAAAGTCAGATTTTTGCTGAAATTGTGACCCCGGGGCTTAGGGATTTTTTCCCAAAAATATTTTCTGCCGGTTAAGTTTTTGAGGGCTGATTTCTTGTCCTGTGATAAAAAGCCTTCTGTTTCCATCGCCAAAGCTTTCAGCGGAGCATTTTCAAGCTTTTGGCACCATTTTTGAGTGAATTTCCAAAAGTCAGATTTTTGCTGAAATTGTGACCCCGGGGCTTAGGGATTTTTTCAAAAAAATATTTTCTTCCGGTTAAGTTTTTGAGGGCTGATTTCTTGTCCTGTGATAAAAATCCTTCTCTTTTGAGTGCCAAACCTTTCAGGGGAGCATTTTCAAGCTTTTGGCACCATTTTTGAGTGAATCGCCAAAAGTCAGATTTTTGCTGAAATTGTGACCCCGGGGCTTAGGGATTTTTTCAAAAAAAATATTTTCTTCCGGTTAAGTTTTTGAGGGCTGATTTCTTGTCCTGTGACAAAAAGCCTTCTGTTTCGAGTGCCAAACCTTTCAGGAGAGCATTTTCAAGCTTTTGGCACCATTTTTGAGTGAATTGCCAAAAGTCAGATTTTTGCTGAAATTGTGACCCCGGGGCTTAGGGATTTTTTCCCAAAAATATTTTCTGCCGGTTAAGTTTTTGAGGGCTGATTTCTTGTCCTGTGATAAAAAGCCTTCTGTTTCCATCGCCAAAGCTTTCAGCGGAGCATTTTCAAGCTTTTGGCACCATTTTTGAGTGAATCGCCAAAAGTCAGATTTTTGCTGAAATTGTGACCCCGGGGCTTAGGGATTTTTTCAAAAAAATTTTCTTCCGGTTAAGTTTTTGAGGGCTGATTTCTTGTCCTGTGATAAAAAGCCTTCTGTTTCGAGTGCCAAACCTTTCAGGAGAGCATTTTCAAGCTTTTGGCACCATTTTTGAGTGAATTGCCAAAAGTCAGATTTTTGCTGAAATTGTGACCCCGGGGCTTAGGGATTTTTTCCCAAAAATATTTTCTGCCGGTTAAGTTTTTGAGGGCTGATTTCTTGTCCTGTGATAAAAAGCCTTCTGTTTCCATCGCCAAAGCTTTCAGCGGAGCATTTTCAAGCTTTTGGCACCATTTTTGAGTGAATTTCCAAAAGTCAGATTTTTGCTGAAATTGTGACCCCGGGGCTTAGGGATTTTTTCAAAAAAATATTTTCTTCCGGTTAAGTTTTTGAGGGCTGATTTCTTGTCCTGTGATAAAAATCCTTCTCTTTTGAGTGCCAAACCTTTCAGGGGAGCATTTTCAAGCTTTTGGCACCATTTTTGAGTGAATCGCCAAAAGTCAGATTTTTGCTGAAATTGTGACCCCGGGGCTTAGGGATTTTTTCAAAAAAAATATTTTCTTCCGGTTAAGTTTTTGAGGGCTGATTTCTTGTCCTGTGACAAAAAGCCTTCTGTTTCGAGTGCCAAACCTTTCAGGAGAGCATTTTCAAGCTTTTGGCACCATTTTTGAGTGAATTGCCAAAAGTCAGATTTTTGCTGAAATTGTGACCCCGGGGCTTAGGGATTTTTTCCCAAAAATATTTTCTGCCGGTTAAGTTTTTGAGGGCTGATTTCTTGTCCTGTGATAAAAAGCCTTCTGTTTCCATCGCCAAAGCTTTCAGCGGAGCATTTTCAAGCTTTTGGCACCATTTTTGAGTGAATCGCCAAAAGTCAGATTTTTGCTGAAATT
This sequence comes from Podarcis bocagei, assembly GCF_964188305.1. NCBI lineage: Eukaryota > Metazoa > Chordata > Lepidosauria > Squamata > Lacertidae > Podarcis > Podarcis bocagei. The sequence continues at coordinate 57,940 of NW_027670191.1, forward strand.
GTGACCCCGGGGCTTAGGGATTTTTTCAAAAAAAATTTTCTTCCGGTTAAGTTTTTGAGGGCTGATTTCTTGTCCTGTGACAAAAAGGCTTCTGTTTCGAGTGCCAAACCTTTCAGGAGAGCATTTTCAAGCTTTTGGCACCATTTTTGAGTGAATTGCCAAAAGTCAGATTTTTGCTGAAATTGTGACCCTGGGGCTTAGGGATTTTTTCAAAAAAAATATTTTCTTCCGGTTAAGTTTTTGAGGGCTGATTTCTTGTCCTGTGACAAAAGCCTTCTGTTTCGAGTGCCAAACCTTTCAGGAGAGCATTTTCAAGCTTTGGGCACCATTTTTGAGTGAATTGCCAAAAGTCAGATTTTTGCTGAAATTGTGACCCCGGGGCTTAGGGATTTTTTCCAAAAATTATTTTCTGCCGGTTAAGTTTTTGAGGGCTGATTTCTTGTCCTGTGATAAAAAGCCTTCTGTTTCGAGTGCCAAACCTTTCAGGAGAGCATTTTCAAGCTTTTGGCACCATTTTTGAGTGAATTGCCAAAAGTCAGATTTTTGCTGAAATTGTGACCCCGGGGCTTAGGGATTTTTTCAAAAAAATATTTTCTTCCGGTTAAGTTTTTGAGGGCTGATTTCTTGTCCTGTGACAAAAAGCCTTCTGTTTCGAGTGCCAAACCTTTCAGGAGAGCATTTTCAAGCTTTTGGCACCATTTTTGAGTGAATTGCCAAAAGTCAGATTTTTGCTGAAATTGTGACCCCGGGGCTTAGGGATTTTTTCCCAAAAATATTTTCTGCCGGTTAAGTTTTTGAGGGCTGATTTCTTGTCCTGTGATAAAAAGCCTTCTGTTTCCATCGCCAAAGCTTTCAGCGGAGCATTTTCAAGCTTTTGGCACCATTTTTGAGTGAATTTCCAAAAGTCAGATTTTTGCTGAAATTGTGACCCCGGGGCTTAGGGATTTTTTCAAAAAAATATTTTCTTCCGGTTAAGTTTTTGAGGGCTGATTTCTTGTCCTGTGATAAAAATCCTTCTCTTTTGAGTGCCAAACCTTTCAGGGGAGCATTTTCAAGCTTTTGGCACCATTTTTGAGTGAATCGCCAAAAGTCAGATTTTTGCTGAAATTGTGACCCCGGGGCTTAGGGATTTTTTCAAAAAAATATTTTCTTCCGGTTAAGTTTTTGAGGGCTGATTTCTTGTCCTGTGACAAAAAGCCTTCTGTTTCGAGTGCCAAACCTTTCAGGAGAGCATTTTCAAGCTTTTGGCACCATTTTTGAGTGAATTGCCAAAAGTCAGATTTTTGCTGAAATTGTGACCCCGGGGCTTAGGGATTTTTTCCCAAAAATATTTTCTGCCGGTTAAGTTTTTGAGGGCTGATTTCTTGTCCTGTGATAAAAAGCCTTCTGTTTCCATCGCCAAAGCTTTCAGCGGAGCATTTTCAAGCTTTTGGCACCATTTTTGAGTGAATCGCCAAAAGTCAGATTTTTGCTGAAATTGTGACCCCGGGGCTTAGGGATTTTTTCAAAAAAAATTTTCTTCCGGTTAAGTTTTTGAGGGCTGATTTCTTGTCCTGTGACAAAAAGGCTTCTGTTTCGAGTGCCAAACCTTTCAGGAGAGCATTTTCAAGCTTTTGGCACCATTTTTGAGTGAATTGCCAAAAGTCAGATTTTTGCTGAAATTGTGACCCTGGGGCTTAGGGATTTTTTCAAAAAAATATTTTCTTCCGGTTAAGTTTTTGAGGGCTGATTTCTTGTCCTGTGACAAAAAGCCTTCTGTTTCTAGTGCCAAACCTTTCAGGAGAGCATTTTCAAGCTTTGGGCACCATTTTTGAGTGAATTGCCAAAAGTCAGATTTTTGCTGAAATTGTGACCCCGGGGCTTAGGGATTTTTTCCAAAAATTATTTTCTGCCGGTTAAGTTTTTGAGGGCTGATTTCTTGTCCTGTGATAAAAAGCCTTCTGTTTCGAGTGCCAAACCTTTCAGGAGAGCATTTTCAAGCTTTTGGCACCATTTTTGAGTGAATCGCCAAAAGTCAGATTTTTGCTGAAATTGTGACCCCGGGGCTTAGGGATTTTTTCAAAAAAATATTTTCTTCCGGTTAAGTTTTTGAGGGCTGATTTCTTGTCCTGTGACAAAAAGCCTTCTGTTTCGAGTGCCAAACCTTTCAGGAGAGCATTTTCAAGCTTTTGGCACCATTTTGAGTGAATTGCCAAAAGTCAGATTTTTGCTGAAATTGTGACCCCGGGGCTTAGGGATTTTTTCCCAAAAATATTTTCTGCCGGTTAAGTTTTTGAGGGCTGATTTCTTGTCCTGTGATAAAAAGCCTTCTGTTTCCATCGCCAAAGCTTTCAGCGGAGCATTTTCAAGCTTTTGGCACCATTTTTGAGTGAATTTCCAAAAGTCAGATTTTTGCTGAAATTGTGACCCCGGGGCTTAGGGATTTTTTCCCAAAAATATTTTCTGCCGGTTAAGTTTTTGAGGGCTGATTTCTTGTCCTGTGATAAAAAGCCTTCTGTTTCCATCGCCAAAGCTTTCAGCGGAGCATTTTCAAGCTTTTGGCACCATTTTTGAGTGAATCGCCAAAAGTCAGATTTTTGCTGAAATTGTGACCCCGGGGCTTAGGGATTTTTTCAAAAAAAATTTTCTTCCGGTTAAGTTTTTGAGGGCTGATTTCTTGTCCTGTGACAAAAAGGCTTCTGTTTCGAGTGCCAAACCTGTCAGGAGAGCATTTTCAAGCTTTTGGCACCATTTTTGAGTGAATTGCCAAAAGTCAGATTTTTGCTGAAATTGTGACCCTGGGGCTTAGGGATTTTTTCAAAAAAATATTTTCTTCCGGTTAAGTTTTTGAGGGCTGATTTCTTGTCCTGTGACAAAAAGCCTTCTGTTTCTAGTGCCAAACCTTTCAGGAGAGCATTTTCAAGCTTTGGGCACCATTTTTGAGTGAATTGCCAAAAGTCAGATTTTTGCTGAAATTGTGACCCCGGGGCTTAGGGATTTTTTCCAAAAATTATTTTCTGCCGGTTAAGTTTTTGAGGGCTGATTTCTTGTCCTGTGATAAAAAGCCTTCTGTTTCGAGTGCCAAACCTTTCAGGAGAGCATTTTCAAGCTTTTGGCACCATTTTTGAGTGAATCGCCAAAAGTCAGATTTTTGCTGAAATTGTGACCCCGGGGCTTAGGGATTTTTTCAAAAAAATATTTTCTTCCGGTTAAGTTTTTGAGGGCTGATTTCTTGTCCTGTGACAAAAAGCCTTCTGTTTCGAGTGCCAAACCTTTCAGGAGAGCATTTTCAAGCTTTTGGCACCATTTTTGAGTGAATTGCCAAAAGTCAGATTTTTGCTGAAATTGTGACCCCGGGGCTTAGGGATTTTTTCCCAAAAATATTTTCTGCCGGTTAAGTTTTTGAGGGCTGATTTCTTGTCCTGTGATAAAAAGCCTTCTGTTCCCATCGCCAAAGCTTTCAGCGGAGCATTTTCAAGCTTTTGGCACCATTTTTGAGTGAATTTCCAAAAGTCAGATTTTTGCTGAAATTGTGACCCCGGGGCTTAGGGATTTTTTCAAAAAAATATTTTCTTCCGGTTAAGTTTTTGAGGGCTGATTTCTTGTCCTGTGATAAAAATCCTTCTCTTTTGAGTGCCAAATCTTTCAGGGGAGCATTTTCAAGCTTTTGGCACCATTTTTGAGTGAATCGCCAAAAGTCAGATTTTTGCTGAAATTGTGACCCCGGGGCTTAGGGATTTTTTCAAAAAAATATTTTCTTCCGGTTAAGTTTTTGAGGGCTGAATTCTTGTCCTGTGATAAAAAGCCTTCTGTTTCGAGTGCCAAACCTTTCAGGTGTGCATTTGCAACCGGTTGGCACCATTTTTGAGTGAATTGCAAAAAGTCAGATTTTTGCTGAAATTGTGACCCTGGGGCTTAGGGATTTTTTTCAAAAAAATATTTTCTGCCGGTTAAGTTTTTGAGGGCTCATTTCTTGTCCTGTGACAAAAAGCCTTCTGTTTCGAGTGCCAAACCTTTCAGGAGAGCATTTTCATGCTTTTGGCACCATTTTTGAGTGAATTGCCAAAAGTCAGATTTTTGCTGAAATTGTGACCCCGGGGCTTAGGGATTTTTTCAAAAAAATATTTTCTTCCGGTTAAGTTTTTGAGGGCTGATTTCTTGTCCTGTGACAAAAAGCCTTCTGTTTCGAGTGCCAAACCTTTCAGGAGAGCATTTTCAAGCTTTTGGCACCATTTTTGAGTGAATTGCCAAAAGTCAGATTTTTGCTGAAATTGTGACCCTGGGGCTTAGGGATTTTTTCAAAAAAATATTTTCTTCCGGTTAAGTTTTTGAGGGCTGATTTCTTGTCCTGTGACAAAAAGCCTTCTGTTTCGAGTGCCAAACCTATCAGGAGAGCATTTTCAAGCTTTGGGCACCATTTTTGAGTGAATTTCCAAAAGTCAGATTTTTGCTGAAATTGTGACCCCGGGGCTTAGGGATTTTTTCAAAAAAATATTTTCTTCCGGTTAAGTTTTTGAGGGCTGATTTCTTGTCCTGTGACAAAAAGCCTTCTGTTTCGAGTGCCAAACCTTTCAGGAGAGCATTTTCAAGCTTTTGGCACCATTTTTGAGTGAATTGCCAAAAGTCAGATTTTTGCTGAAATTGTGACCCCGGGCTTAGGGATTTTTTCAAAAAATATTTTCTGCCGGTTAAGTTTTTGAGGGCTGATTTCTTGTCCTGTGACAAAAAGCCTTCTGTTTCGAGTGCCAAACCTATCAGGAGAGCATTTTCAAGCTTTGGGCACCATTTTTGAGTGAATCGCCAAAAGTCAGATTTTTGCTGAAATTGTGACCCCGGGGCTTAGGGATTTTTTCAAAAAAATATTTTCTTCCGGTTAAGTTTTTGAGGGCTGATTTCTTGTCCTGTGACAAAAAGCCTTCTGTTTCGAGTGCCAAACCTTTCAGGAGAGCATTTTCAAGCTTTTGGCACCATTTTTGAGTGAATTGCCAAAAGTCAGATTTTTGCTGAAATTGTGACCCCTTAGGGATTTTTTCCCAAAAATATTTTCTGCCGGTTAAGTTTTTGAGGGCTGATTTCTTGTCCTGTGACAAAAAGCCTTCTGTTTCGAGTGCCAAACCTTTCAGGAGAGCATTTTCAAGCTTTTGGCACCATTTTTGAGTGAATTGCCAAAAGTCAGATTTTTGCTGAAATTGTGACCCTGGGGCTTAGGGATTTTTTCAAAAAAATATTTTCTTCCGGTTAAGTTTTTGAGGGCTGATTTCTTGTCCTGTGACAAAAAGCCTTCTGTTTCGAGTGCCAAACCTTTCAGGAGAGCATTTTCAAGCTTTTGGCACCATTTTTGAGTGAATTGCCAAAAGTCAATTTTTGCTGAAATTGTGACCCCGGGGCTTAGGGATTTTTTCCCAAAAATATTTTCTGCCGGTTAAGTTTTTGAGGGCTGATTTCTAGTCCTGTGATAAAAAGCCTTCTGTTTCCATCGCCAAAGCTTTCAGCGGAGCATTTTCAAGCTTTTGGCACCATTTTTGAGTGAATTTCCAAAAGTCAGATTTTTGCTGAAATTGTGACCCCGGGGCTTAGGGATTTTTTCAAAACAATATTTTCTTCCGGTTAAGTTTTTGAGGGCTGATTTCTTGTCCTGTGATAAAAATCCTTCTCTTTTGAGTGCCAAATCTTTCAGGGGAGCATTTTCAAGCTTTTGGCACCATTTTTGAGTGAATCGCCAAAAGTCAGATTTTTGCTGAAATTGTGAACCCGGGGCTTAGGGATTTTTTTCAAAAAAATATTTTCTGCCGGTTAAGTTTTTGAGGGCTGATTTCTTGTCCTGTGACAAAAAGCCTTCTGTTTCGAGTGCCAAACCTTTCAGGAGAGCATTTTCAAGCTTTTGGCACCATTTTTGAGTGAATTGCCAAAAGTCAGATTTTTGCTGAAATTGTGACCCCGGGGCTTAGGGATTTTTTCAAAAAAATATTTTCTGCCGGTTAAGTTTTTGAGGGCTGATTTCTTGTCCTGTGACAAAAAGCCTTCTGTTTCGAGTGCCAAACCTTTCAGGAGAGCATTTTCAAGCTTTTGGCACCATTTTTGAGTGAATCGCCAAAAGTCAGATTTTTGCTGAAATTGTGACCCCGGGGCTTAGGGATTTTTTCAAAAAAATATTTTCTGCCGGTTAAGTTTTTCAGGGCTGATTTCTTGTCCTGTGATAAAAAGCCTTCTGTTTCCATCGCCAAAGCTTTCAGCGGAGCATTTTCAAGCTTTTGGCACCATTTTTGAGTGAATTTCCAAAAGTCAGATTTTTGCTGAAATTGTGACCCCGGGGCTTAGGGATTTTTTCAAAAAAATATTTTCTTCCGGTTAAGTTTTTGAGGGCTGATTTCTTGTCCTGTGATAAAAATCCTTCTCTTTTGAGTGCCAAACCTTTCAGGGGAGCATTTTCAAGCTATTGGCACCATTTTTGAGTGAATCGCCAAAAGTCAGATTTTTGCTGAAATTGTGACCCCGGGGCTTAGGGATTTTTTCAAAAAAATATTTTCTTCCGGTTAAGTTTTTGAGGGCTGATTTCTTGTCCTGTGACAAAAAGCCTTCTGTTTCGAGTGCCAAACCTTTCAGGAGAGCATTTTCAAGCTTTTGGCACCATTTTTGAGTGAATTGCCAAAAGTCAGATTTTTGCTGAAATTGTGACCCCGGGGCTTAGGGATTTTTTCAAAAAAATATTTTCTTCCGGTTAAGTTTTTGAGGCTGATTTCTTGTCCTGTGAGAAAAATCCTTCTCTTTTGAGTGCCAAACCTTTCAGGGGAGCATTTTCAAGCTTTTGGCACCATTTTTGAGTGAATCGCCAAAGTCAGATTTTTGCTGAAATTGTGACCCCGGGGCTTAGGGATTTTGTCAAAAAAATATTTCTGCCGGTTAAGTTTTTGAGGGCTGATTTCTTGTCCTGTGATAAAAATCCTTCTCTTTTGAGTGCCAAACCTTTCAGGGGAGCATTTTCAAGCTTTGGCACCATTTTTGAGTGAATCACCAAAAGTCAGATTTTTGCTGAAATTGTGACCCCGGGGCTTAGGGATTTTTTTCCAAAAAATATTTTCTGCCGGTTAAGTTTTTGAGGGCTGATTTCTTGTCCTGTGATAAAAAGCCTTCTGTTTCGAGTGCCAAACCTTTCAGGAGAGCATTTTCAAGCTTTTGGCACCATTTTTGAGTGAATTGCCAAAAGTCAGATTTTTGCTGAAATTGTGACCCCGGGCTTAGGGATTTTTTCAAAAAAATATTTCTGCCGGTTAAGTTTTTGAGGGCTGAATTCTTGTCCTGTGATAAAAAGCCTTCTGTTTCGAGTGCCAAACATTTCAGGAGAGCATTTTCAAGCTTTTGGCACCATTTTTGAGTGAATTTCCAAAAGTCAGATTTTTGCTGAAATTGTGACCCCGGGGCTTAGGGATTTTTTCCAAAAAATATTTTCTGCCGGTTAAGTTTTTGAGGGCTGAATTCTTGTCCTGTGATAAAAAGCCTTCTGTTTCGAGTGCCAAACCTTTCAGGTGTGCATTTGCAACCGGTTGGCACCATTTTTGAGTGAATTGCAAAAAGTCAGATTTTTGCTGAAATTGTGACCCTGGGGCTTAGGGATTTTTTTCAAAAAAATATTTTCTGCCGGTTAAGTTTTTGAGGGCTGAATTCTTGTCCTGTGATAAAAAGCCTTCTGTTTCGAGTGCCAAACCTTTCAGGAGAGCATTTTCAAGCTTTGGGCACCATTTTTGAGTGAATTGCCAAAAGTCAGATTTTTGCTGAAATTGTGACCCCGGGGCTTAGGGATTTTTTCAAAAAAATATTTTCTTCCGGTTAAGTTTTTGAGGGCTGATTTCTTGTCCTGTGACAAAAAGCCTTCTGTTTCGAGTGCCAAACCTTTCAGGAGAGCATTTTCAAGCTTTTGGCACCATTTTTGAGTGAATTGCCAAAAGTCAGATTTTTGCTGAAATTGTGACCCTGGGGCTTAGGGATTTTTTCAAAAAAATATTTTCTTCCGGTTAAGTTTTTGAGGGCTGATTTCTTGTCCTGTGACAAAAAGCCTTCTGTTTCGAGTGCCAAACCTTTCAGGAGAGCATTTTCAAGCTTTGGGCACCATTTTTGAGTGAATTGCCAAAAGTCAGATTTTTGCTGAAATTGTGACCCCGGGGCTTAGGGATTTTTTCAAAAAAATATTTTCTGCCGGTTAAGTTTTTGAGGGCTGATTTCTTGTCCTGTGATAAAAATCCTTCTGTTTCCATCGCCAAAGCTTTCAGCGGAGCATTTTCAAGCTTTTGGCACCATTTTGAGTGAATTTCCAAAAGTCAGATTTTTGCTGAAATTGTGACCCCGGGGCTTAGGGATTTTTCAAAAAAATATTTTCTGCCGGTTAATTTTTTGAGGGCTGATTTCTTGTCCTGTGATAAAAAGCCTTCTGTTTCGAGTGCCAAACCTTTCAGGAGAGCATTTTCAAGCTTTTGGCACCATTTTTGAGTGAATTGCCAAAAGTCAGATTTTTGCTGAAATTGTGACCCCGGGCTTAGGGATTTTTTCCCAAAAATATTTTCTGCCGGATAAGTTTTTGAGGGCTGATTTCTTGTCCTGTGATAAAAAGCCTTCTGTTTCCATCGCCAAAGCTTTCAGCGGAGCATTTTCAAGCTTTTGGCACCATTTTTGAGTGAATTTCCAAAAGTCAGATTTTTGCTGAAATTGTGACCCCGGGGCTTAGGGATTTTTTCAAAAAAATATTTTCTTCCGGTTAAGTTTTTGAGGGCTGATTTCTTGTCCTGTGATAAAAATCCTTCTCTTTTGAGTGCCAAACCTTTCAGGGGAGCATTTTCAAGCTTTTGGCACCATTTTTGAGTGAATCGCCAAAAGTCAGATTTTTGCTGAAATTGTGACCCCGGGGCTTAGGGATTTTTTCCCAAAAATATTTTCTGCCGGTTAAGTTTTTGAGTGCTGATTTCTTGTCCTGTGATAAAAAGCCTTCTGTTTCCATCGCCAAAGCTTTCAGGGGAGCATTTTCAAGCTTTTGGCACCATTTTTGAGTGAATCGCCAAAAGCCAGATTTTTGCTGAAATTGTGACCCCGGGGCTTAGGGATTTTTTCCCAAAAATATTTTCTGCCGGTTAAGTTTTTGAGTGCTGATTTCTTGTCCTGTGATAAAAAGCCTTCTGTTTCGAGTGCCAAACCTTTCAGGAGAGCATTTTCAAGCTTTTGGCACCATTTTTGAGTGAATTGCCAAAAGTCAGATTTTTGCTGAAATTGTGACCCCGGGGCTTAGGGATTTTTTCAAAAAAATATTTTCTGCCGGTTAAGTTTTTGAGGGCTGAATACTTGTCCTGTGATAAAAAGCCTTCTGTTTCCATCGCCAAAGCTTTCAGGGGAGCATTTGCAACCGGTTGGCACCATTTTTGAGTGAACTGCCATAAGTCAGATTTTTGCTGAAATTGTGACCCCGTTGCATAGGGATTTTTTCAAAAAATATTTTCTGCCGGTTAAGTTTTTGAGGGCTGATTTCTTGTCCTGTGATAAAAGGCCTTCTCTTTCCATCGCCAAAGCTTTCAGGAGAGCATTTGCAACCGGTTGGCACCATTTTAGAGTGTATTGCCAAAAGTCAGATTGTTTCAAAAAATATTTTCTTCCGGTTAAGTTTTTGAGGGCTGATTTCTTGTCCTGTGACAAAAAGCCTTCTGTTTCGAGTGCCAAACCTTTCAGGAGAGCATTTTCAAGCTTTTGGCACCATTTTTGAGTGAATTGCCAAAAGTCAGATTTTTGCTGAAATTGTGACCCCGGGGCTTAGGGATTTTTTCCCAAAAATATTTTCTGCCGGTTAAGTTTTTGAGGGCTGATTTCTTGTACTGTGATAAAAATCCTTCTCTTTTGAGTGCCAAATCTTTCAGGGGAGCATTTTCAAGCTTTTGGCACCATTTTTGAGTGAATCGCCAAAAGTCAGATTTTTGCTGAAATTGTGACCCCGGGGCTTAGGGATTTTTTTCAAAAAAATATTTTCTGCCGGTTAAGTTTTTGAGGGCTGATTTCTTGTCCTGTGACAAAAAGCCTTCTGTTTCGAGTGCCAAACCTTTCAGGAGAGCATTTTCAAGCTTTTGGCACCATTTTTGAGTGAATTGCCAAAAGTCAGATTTTTGCTGAAATTGTGACCCCGGGGCTTAGGGATTTTTCAAAAAAATATTTTCTGCCGGTTAAGTTTTTGAGGGCTGAATTCTTGTCCTGTGATAAAAAGCCTTCTGTTTCGAGTGCCAAACCATTCAGGTGTGCATTTGCAACCGGTTGGCACCATTTTTGAGTGAATTGCAAAAAGTCAGATTTTTGCTGAAATTGTGACCCTGGGGCTTAGGGATTTTTTTCAAAAAAATATTTTCTGCCGGTTAAGTTTTTGAGGGCTGAATTCTTGTCCTGTGATAAAAAGCCTTCTGTTTCGAGTGCCAAACCTTTCAGGAGAGCATTTTCAAGCTTTGGGCACCATTTTTGAGTGAATTGCCAAAAGTCAGATTTTTGCTGAAATTGTGACCCCGGGGCTTAGGGATTTTTTCAAAAAAATATTTTTCTTCCGGTTAAGTTTTTGAGGGCTGATTTCTTGTCCTGTGACAAAAAGCCTTCTGTTTCGAGTGCCAAACCTTTCAGGAGAGCATTTTCAAGCTTTTGGCACCATTTTTGAGTGAATTGCCAAAAGTCAGATTTTTGCTGAAATTGTGACCCTGGGGCTTAGGGATTTTTTCAAAAAATATTTTCTGCCGGTTAAGTTTTTGAGGGCTGATTCTTGTCCTGTGATAAAAATACTTCTCTTTTGAGTGCCAAACCTTTCAGGGGAGCATTTTCAAGCTTTTGGCACCATTTTTGAGTGAATCGCCAAAAGTCAGATTTTGCTGAAATTGTGACCCCGGGGGGCTTAGGGATTTTTTCAAAAAAATATTTTCTGCCGGTTAAGTTTTTGAGGGCTGATTTCTTGTCCTGTGACAAAAAGCCTTCTGTTTCGAGTGCCAAACCTTTCAGGAGAGCATTTTCAAGCTTTTGGCACCATTTTTGAGTGAATTGCCAAAAGTCAGATTTTTGCTGAAATTGTGACCCTGGGGCTTAGGGATTTTTTCAAAAAAATATTTTCTGCCGGTTAAGTTTTTGAGGGCTGATTTCTTGTCCTGTGATAAAAATCCTTCTGTTTCCATCGCCAAAGCTTTCAGCGGAGCATTTTCAAGCTTTTGGCACCATTTTTGAGTGAATTTCCAAAAGTCAGATTTTTGCTGAAATTGTGACCCCGGGGCTTAGGGATTTTTTCAAAAAAATATTTTCTGCCGGTTAAGTTTTTGAGGGCTGATTTCTTGTCCTGTGATAAAAATACTTCTCTTTTGAGTGCCAAACCTTTCAGGGGAGCATTTTCAAGCTTTTGGCACCATTTTTGAGTGAATCGCCAAAAGTCAGATTTTTGCTGAAATTGTGACCCCGGGGCTTAGGGATTTTGTCAAAAAAATATTTTCTGCCGGTTAAGTTTTTGAGGGCTGATTTCTTGTCCTGTGATAAAAAGCCTTCTCTTTTGAGTGCCAATCTTTCAGGGGAGCATTTTCAAGCTTTTGGCACCATTTTTGAGTGAATCGCCAAAAGTCAGATTTTTGCTGAAATTGTGACCCCGGGGCTTAGGGATTTTTTCAAAAAAATATTTTCTTCCGGTTAAGTTTTTGAGGGCTGAATTCTTGTCCTGTGATAAAAAGCCTTCTGTTTCGAGTGCCAAACCTTTCAGGTGTGCATTTGCAACCGGTTGGCACCATTTTTGAGTGAATTGCAAAAAGTCAGATTTTTGCTGAAATTGTGACCCTGGGGCTTAGGGATTTTTTTCAAAAAAATATTTTCTGCCGGTTAAGTTTTTGAGGGCTCATTTCTTGTCCTGTGACAAAAAGCCTTCTGTTTCGAGTGCCAAACCTTTCAGGAGAGCATTTTCATGCTTTTGGCACCATTTTTGAGTGAATTGCCAAAAGTCAGATTTTTGCTGAAATTGTGACCCCGGGGCTTAGGGATTTTTTCAAAAAAATATTTTCTTCCGGTTAAGTTTTTGAGGGCTGATTTCTTGTCCTGTGACAAAAAGCCTTCTGTTTCGAGTGCCAAACCTTTCAGGAGAGCATTTTCAAGCTTTTGGCACCATTTTTGAGTGAATTGCCAAAAGTCAGATTTTTGCTGAAATTGTGACCCTGGGGCTTAGGGATTTTTTCAAAAAAATATTTTCTTCCGGTTAAGTTTTTGAGGGCTGATTTCTTGTCCTGTGACAAAAAGCCTTCTGTTTCGAGTGCCAAACCTATCAGGAGAGCATTTTCAAGCTTTGGGCACCATTTTTGAGTGAATTTCCAAAAGTCAGATTTTTGCTGAAATTGTGACCCCGGGGCTTAGGGATATTTTCAAAAAAATATTTTCTTCCGGTTAAGTTTTTGAGGGCTGATTTCTTGTCCTGTGAGAAAAATCCTTCTCTTTTGAGTGCCAAACCTTTCAGGGGAGCATTTTCAAGCTATTGGCACCATTTTTGAGTGAATCGCCAAAAGTCAGATTTTTGCTGAAATTGTGACCCCGGGGCTTAGGGATTTTTTCAAAAAAATATTTTCTTCCGGTTAAGTTTTTGAGGGCTGATTTCTTGTCCTGTGACAAAAAGCCTTCTGTTTCGAGTGCCAAACCTTTCAGGAGAGCATTTTCAAGCTTTTGGCACCATTTTTGAGTGAATTGCCAAAAGTCAGATTTTTGCTGAAATTGTGACCCCTTAGGGATTTTTTCCCAAAAATATTTTCTGCCGGTTAAGTTTTTGAGGGCTGATTTCTTGTCCTGTGACAAAAAGCCTTCTGTTTCGAGTGCCAAACCTTTCAGGAGAGCATTTTCAAGCTTTTGGCACCATTTTTGAGTGAATTGCCAAAAGTCAGATTTTTGCTGAAATTGTGACCCTGGGGCTTAGGGATTTTTTCAAAAAAATATTTTCTTCCGGTTAAGTTTTTGAGGGCTGATTTCTTGTCCTGTGACAAAAAGCCTTCTGTTTCGAGTGCCAAACCTTTCAGGAGAGCATTTTCAAGCTTTTGGCACCATTTTTGAGTGAATTGCCAAAAGTCAGATTTTTGCTGAAATTGTGACCCCGGGGCTTTGGGATTTTTTCCCAAAATATTTTCTGCCGGTTAAGTTTTTGAGGGCTGATTTCTTGTCCTGTGATAAAAAGCCTTCTGTTTCCATCGCCAAAGCTTTCAGCGGAGCATTTTCAAGCTTTTGGCACCATTTTTGAGTGAATTTCCAAAAGTCAGATTTTTGCTGAAATTGTGACCCCGGGGCTTAGGGATTTTTTCAAAACAATATTTTCTTCCGGTTAAGTTTTTGAGGGCTGATTTCTTGTCCTGTGATAAAAATCCTTCTCTTTTGAGTGCCAAATCTTTCAGGGGAGCATTTTCAAGCTTTTGGCACCATTTTTGAGTGAATCGCCAAAAGTCAGATTTTTGCTGAAATTGTGACCCCGGGGCTTAGGGATTTTTTTCAAAAAAATATTTTCTGCCGGTTAAGTTTTTTGAGGGCTGATTTCTTGTCCTGTGACAAAAAGCCTTCTGTTTCGAGTGCCAAACCTTTCAGGAGAGCATTTTCAAGCTTTTGGCACCATTTTTGAGTGAATTGCCAAAAGTCAGATTTTTGCTGAAATTGTGACCCCGGGGCTTAGGGATTTTTTCAAAAAAATATTTTCTTCCGGTTAAGTTTTTGAGGGCTGATTTCTTGTCCTGTGAGAAAAATCCTTCTCTTTTGAGTGCCAAACCTTTCAGGGGAGCATTTTCAAGCTTTTGGCACCATTTTTGAGTGAATCGCCAAAAGTCAGATTTTTGCTGAAATTGTGACCCCGGGGCTTAGGGATTTTGTCAAAAAAATATTTTCTGCCGGTTAAGTTTTTGAGGGCTGATTTCTTGTCCTGTGATAAAAATCCTTCTCTTTTGAGTGCCAAACCTTTCAGGGCAGCATTTTCAAGCTTTTGGCACCATTTTTGAGTGAATCGCCAAAAGTCAGATTTTTGCTGAAATTGTGACCCCGGGGCTTAGGGATTTTTTTCCAAAAAATATTTTCTGCCGGTTAAGTTTTTGAGGGCTGATTTCTTGTCCTGTGATAAAAAGCCTTCTGTTTCGAGTGCCAAACCTTTCAGGAGAGCATTTTCAAGCTTTTGGCACCATTTTTGAGTGAATTGCCAAAAGTCAGATTTTTGCTGAACTTGTGACCCCGGGGCTTAGGGATTTTTTCAAAAAATATTTTCTGCCGGTTAAGTTTTTGAGGGCTGAATTCTTGTCCTGTGATAAAAAGCCTTCTGTTTCGAGTGCCAAACATTTCAGGAGAGCATTTTCAAGCTTTTGGCACCATTTTTGAGTGAATTTCCAAAAGTCAGATTTTTGCTGAAATTGTGACCCCGGGGCTTAGGGATTTTTTCCAAAAAATATTTTCTGCCGGTTAAGTTTTTGAGGGCTGAATTCTTGTCCTGTGATAAAAAGCCTTCTGTTTCGAGTGCCAAACCTTTCAGGTGTGCATTTGCAACCGGTTGGCACCATTTTTGAGTGAATTGCAAAAAGTCAGATTTTTGCTGAAATTGTGACCCTGGGGCTTAGGGATTTTTTTCAAAAAAATATTTTCTGCCGGTTAAGTTTTTGAGGGCTGAATTCTTGTCCTGTGATAAAAAGCCTTCTGTTTCGAGTGCCAAACCTTTCAGGAGAGCATTTTCAAGCTTTGGGCACCATTTTTGAGTGAATTGCCAAAAGTCAGATTTTTGCTGAAATTGTGACCCCGGGGCTTAGGGATTTTTTCAAAAAAATATTTTCTTCCGGTTAAGTTTTTGAGGGCTGATTTCTTGTCCTGTGACAAAAAGCCTTCTGTTTCGAGTGCCAAACCTTTCAGGAGAGCATTTTCAAGCTTTTGGCACCATTTTTGAGTGAATTGCCAAAAGTCAGATTTTTGCTGAAATTGTGACCCTGGGGCTTAGGGATTTTTTCAAAAAAAATATTTTCTTCCGGTTAAGTTTTTGAGGGCTGATTTCTTGTCCTGTGACAAAAAGCCTTCTGTTTCGAGTGCCAAACCTTTCAGGAGAGCATTTTCAAGCTTTGGGCACCATTTTTGAGTGAATTGCCAAAAGTCAGATTTTTGCTGAAATTGTGACCCCGGGGCTTAGGGATTTTTTCAAAAAAATATTTTCTGCCGGTTAAGTTTTTGAGGGCTGATTTCTTGTCCTGTGATAAAAATCCTTCTGTTTCCATCGCCAAAGCTTTCAGCGGAGCATTTTCAAGCTTTTGGCACCATTTTTGAGTGAATTTCCAAAAGTCAGATTTTTGCTGAAATTGTGACCCCGGGGCTTAGGGATTTTTTCAAAAAAATATTTTCTGCCGGTTAAGTTTTTGAGGGCTGATTTCTTGTCCTGTGATAAAAAGCCTTCTGTTTCGAGTGCCAAACCTTTCAGGAGAGCATTTTCAAGCTTTTGGCACCATTTTTGAGTGAATTGCCAAAAGTCAGATTTTTGCTGAAATTGTGACCCCGGGGCTTAGGGATTTTTTCCCAAAAATATTTTCTGCCGGATAAGTTTTTGAGGGCTGATTTCTTGTCCTGTGATAAAAAGCCTTCTGTTTCCATCGCCAAAGCTTTCAGCGGAGCATTTTCAAGCTTTTGGCACCATTTTTGAGTGAATTTCCAAAAGTCAGATTTTTGCTGAAATTGTGACCCCGGGGCTTAGGGATTTTTTCAAAAAAATATTTTCTTCCGGTTAAGTTTTTTGAGGGCTGATTTCTTGTCCTGTGATAAAAATCCTTCTCTTTTGAGTGCCAAACCTTTCAGGGGAGCATTTTCAAGCTTTTGGCACCATTTTTGAGTGAATCGCCAAAAGTCAGATTTTTGCTGAAATTGTGACCCGGGGCTTAGGGATTTTTTCCCAAAAATATTTTCTGCCGGTTAAGTTTTTGAGTGCTGATTTCTTGTCCTGTGATAAAAAGCCTTCTGTTTCCATCGCCAAAGCTTTCAGGGGAGCATTTTCAAGCTTTTGGCACCATTTTTGAGTGAATCGCCAAAAGCCAGATTTTTGCTGAAATTGTGACCCCGGGGCTTAGGGATTTTTTCCCAAAAATATTTTCTGCCGGTTAAGTTTTTGAGTGCTGATTTCTTGTCCTGTGATAAAAAGCCTTCTGTTTCGAGTGCCAAACCTTTCAGGAGAGCATTTTCAAGCTTTTGGCACCATTTTTGAGTGAATTGCCAAAAGTCAGATTTTTGCTGAAATTGTGACCCGGGGCTTAGGGATTTTTTCAAAAAAATATTTTCTGCCGGTTAAGTTTTTGAGGGCTGAATACTTGTCCTGTGATAAAAAGCCTTCTGTTTCCATCGCCAAAGCTTTCAGGGAGCATTTGCAACCGGTTGGCACCATTTTTGAGTGAACTGCCATAAGTCAGATTTTTGCTGAAATTGTGACCCGTTGCATAGGGATTTTTTCAAAAAAATATTTTCTGCCGGTTAAGTTTTTGAGGGCTGATTTCTTGTCCTGTGATAAAAGGCCTTCTCTTTCCATCGCCAAAGCTTTCAGGAGAGCATTTGCAACCGGTTGGCACCATTTTAGAGTGTATTGCCAAAAGTCAGATTGTTTCAAAAAAATATTTTCTTCCGGTTAAGTTTTTGAGGGCTGATTTCTTGTCCTGTGACAAAAAGCCTTCTGTTTCGAGTGCCAAACCTTTCAGGAGAGCATTTTCAAGCTTTTGGCACCATTTTTGAGTGAATTGCCAAAAGTCAGATTTTTGCTGAAATTGTGACCCCGGGGCTTAGGGATTTTTTCCCAAAAATATTTTCTGCCGGTTAAGTTTTTGAGGGCTGATTTCTTGTCCTGTGATAAAAATCCTTCTCTTTTGAGTGCCAAATCTTTCAGGGGAGCATTTTCAAGCTTTTGGCACCATTTTTGAGTGAATCGCCAAAAGTCAGATTTTTGCTGAAATTGTGACCCCGGGGCTTAGGGATTTTTTTCAAAAAAATATTTTCTGCCGGTTAAGTTTTTGAGGGCTGATTTCTTGTCCTGTGACAAAAAGCCTTCTGTTTCGAGTGCCAAACCTTTCAGGAGAGCATTTTCAAGCTTTTGGCACCATTTTTGAGTGAATTGCCAAAAGTCAGATTTTTGCTGAAATTGTGACCCCGGGGCTTAGGGATTTTTTCAAAAAAATATTTTCTGCCGGTTAAGTTTTTGAGGGCTGATTTCTTGTCCTGTGACAAAAAGCCTTCTGTTTCGAGTGCCAAACCTTTCAGGAGAGCATTTTCAAGCTTTTGGCACCATTTTTGAGTGAATCGCCAAAAGTCAGATTTTTGCTGAAATTGTGACCCCGGGGCTTAGGGATTTTTTTCCAAAAAATATTTTCTGCCGGTTAAGTTTTTCAGGGCTGATTTCTTGTCCTGTGATAAAAAGCCTTCTGTTTCGAGTGCCAAACCTTTCAGGAGAGCATTTTCAAGCTTTTGGCACCATTTTTGAGTGAATTGCCAAAAGTCAGATTTTTGCTGAAATTGTGACCCCGGGGCTTAGGGATTTTTTCAAAAAAATATTTTCTGCCGGTTAAGTTTTTGAGGGCTGAATTCTTGTCCTGTGATAAAAAGCCTTCTGTTTCGAGTGCCAAACATTTCAGGAGAGCATTTTCAAGCTTTTGGCACCATTTTTGAGTGAATTTCCAAAAGTCAGATTTTTGCTGAAATTGTGACCCCGGGGCTTAGGGATTTTTTCCAAAAAATATTTTCTGCCGGTTAAGTTTTTGAGGGCTGAATTCTTGTCCTGTGATAAAAAGCCTTCTGTTTCGAGTGCCAAACCTTTCAGGTGTGCATTTGCAACCGGTTGGCACCATTTTTGAGTGAATTGCAAAAAGTCAGATTTTTGCTGAAATTGTGACCCTGGGGCTTAGGGATTTTTTTCAAAAAAATATTTTCTGCCGGTTAAGTTTTTGAGGGCTGAATTCTTGTCCTGTGATAAAAAGCCTTCTGTTTCGAGTGCCAAACCTTTCAGGAGAGCATTTTCAAGCTTTGGGCACCATTTTTGAGTGAATTGCCAAAAGTCAGATTTTTGCTGAAATTGTGACCCCGGGGCTTAGGGATTTTTTCAAAAAATATTTTCTTCCGGTTAAGTTTTTGAGGGCTGATTTCTTGTCCTGTGACAAAAAGCCTTCTGTTTCGAGTGCCAAACCTTTCAGGAGAGCATTTTCAAGCTTTTGGCACCATTTTTGAGTGAATTGCCAAAAGTCAGATTTTTGCTGAAATTGTGACCCTGGGGCTTAGGGATTTTTTCAAAAAAATATTTTCTTCCGGTTAAGTTTTTGAGGGCTGATTTCTTGTCCTGTGACAAAAAGCCTTCTGTTTCGAGTGCCAAACCTTTCAGGAGAGCATTTTCAAGCTTTGGGCACCATTTTTGAGTGAATTGCCAAAAGTCAGATTTTTGCTGAAATTGTGACCCCGGGGCTTAGGGATTTTTTCAAAAAAATATTTTCTGCCGGTTAAGTTTTTGAGGGCTGATTTCTTGTCCTGTGATAAAAATCCTTCTGTTTCCATCGCCAAAGCTTTCAGCGGAGCATTTTCAAGCTTTTGGCACCATTTTTGAGTGAATTTCCAAAAGTCAGATTTTTGCTGAAATTGTGACCCCGGGGCTTAGGGATTTTTTCAAAAAAATATTTTCTGCCGGTTAAGTTTTTGAGGGCTGATTTCTTGTCCTGTGATAAAAAGCCTTCTGTTTCGAGTGCCAAACCTTTCAGGAGAGCATTTTCAAGCTTTTGGCACCATTTTTGAGTGAATTGCCAAAAGTCAGATTTTTGCTGAAATTGTGACCCCGGGGCTTAGGGATTTTTTCCCAAAAATATTTTCTGCCGGATAAGTTTTTGAGGGCTGATTTCTTGTCCTGTGATAAAAAGCCTTCTGTTTCCATCGCCAAAGCTTTCAGCGGAGCATTTTCAAGCTTTTGGCACCATTTTTGAGTGAATTTCCAAAAGTCAGATTTTTGCTGAAATTGTGACCCCGGGGCTTAGGGATTTTTTCAAAAAAATATTTTCTTCCGGTTAAGTTTTTGAGGGCTGATTTCTTGTCCTGTGATAAAAATCCTTCTCTTTTGAGTGCCAAACCTTTCAGGGGAGCATTTTCAAGCTTTTGGCACCATTTTTGAGTGAATCGCCAAAAGTCAGATTTTTGCTGAAATTGTGACCCCGGGGCTTAGGGATTTTTTCAAAAAAATATTTTCTTCCGGTTAAGTTTTTGAGGGCTGATTTCTTGTCCTGTGACAAAAAGCCTTCTGTTTCGAGTGCCAAACCTTTCAGGAGAGCATTTTCAAGCTTTGGGCACCATTTTTGAGTGAATTGCCAAAAGTCAGATTTTTGCTGAAATTGTGACCCCGGGGCTTAGGGATTTTTTCAAAAAAATATTTTCTTCCGGTTAAGTTTTTGAGGGCTGATTTCTTGTCCTGTGACAAAAAGCCTTCTGTTTCGAGTGCCAAACCTTTCAGGAGAGCATTTTCAAGCTTTTGGCACCATTTTTGAGTGAATTGCCAAAAGTCAGATTTTTGCTGAAATTGTGACCCTGGGGCTTAGGGATTTTTTCAAAAAAATATTTTCTTCCGGTTAAGTTTTTGAGGGCTGATTTCTTGTCCTGTGACAAAAAGCCTTCTGTTTCGAGTGCCAAACCTTTCAGGAGAGCATTTTCAAGCTTTGGGCACCATTTTTGAGTGAATTGCCAAAAGTCAGATTTTTGCTGAAATTGTGACCCCGGGGCTTAGGGATTTTTTCAAAAAAATATTTTCTGCCGGTTAAGTTTTTGAGGGCTGATTTCTTGTCCTGTGATAAAAATCCTTCTGTTTCCATCGCCAAAGCTTTCAGCGGAGCATTTTCAAGCTTTTGGCACCATTTTTGAGTGAATTTCCAAAAGTCAGATTTTTGCTGAAATTGTGACCCCGGGGCTTAGGGATTTTTTCAAAAAAATATTTTCTGCCGGTTAAGTTTTTGAGGGCTGATTTCTTGTCCTGTGATAAAAAGCCTTCTGTTTCGAGTGCCAAACCTTTCAGGAGAGCATTTTCAAGCTTTTGGCACCATTTTTGAGTGAATTGCCAAAAGTCAGATTTTTGCTGAAATTGTGACCCCGGGGCTTAGGGATTTTTTCCCAAAAATATTTTCTGCCGGATAAGTTTTTGAGGGCTGATTTCTTGTCCTGTGATAAAAAGCCTTCTGTTTCCATCGCCAAAGCTTTCAGCGGAGCATTTTCAAGCTTTTGGCACCATTTTTGAGTGAATTTCCAAAAGTCAGATTTTTGCTGAAATTGTGACCCCGGGGCTTAGGGATTTTTTCAAAAAAATATTTTCTTCCGGTTAAGTTTTTGAGGGCTGATTTCTTGTCCTGTGATAAAAATCCTTCTCTTTTGAGTGCCAAACCTTTCAGGGGAGCATTTTCAAGCTTTTGGCACCATTTTTGAGTGAATCGCCAAAAGTCAGATTTTTGCTGAAATTGTGACCCCGGGGCTTAGGGATTTTTTCCCAAAAATATTTTCTGCCGGTTAAGTTTTTGAGTGCTGATTTCTTGTCCTGTGATAAAAAGCCTTCTGTTTCCATCGCCAAAGCTTTCAGGGGAGCATTTTCAAGCTTTTGGCACCATTTTTGAGTGAATCGCCAAAAGCCAGATTTTTGCTGAAATTGTGACCCCGGGGCTTAGGGATTTTTTCCCAAAAATATTTTCTGCCGGTTAAGTTTTTGAGTGCTGATTTCTTGTCCTGTGACAAAAAGCCTTCTGTTTCGAGTGCCAAACCTTTCAGGAGAGCATTTTCAAGCTTTTGGCACCATTTTTGAGTGAATCGCCAAAAGTCAGATTTTTGCTGAAATTGTGACCCCGGGGCTTAGGGATTTTTTTCCAAAAAATATTTTCTGCCGGTTAAGTTTTTCAGGGCTGATTTCTTGTCCTGTGATAAAAAGCCTTCTGTTTCGAGTGCCAAACCTTTCAGGAGA
The DNA here is from genome assembly GCF_964188305.1 of Podarcis bocagei. Classification (NCBI taxonomy): domain Eukaryota; kingdom Metazoa; phylum Chordata; class Lepidosauria; order Squamata; family Lacertidae; genus Podarcis; species Podarcis bocagei. The sequence continues at coordinate 78,878 of NW_027670191.1, forward strand.
GCATTTTCAAGCTTTTGGCACCATTTTTGAGTGAATTGCCAAAAGTCAGATTTTTGCTGAAATTGTGACCCCGGGGCTTAGGGATTTTTTCAAAAAAATATTTTCTGCCGGTTAAGTTTTTGAGGGCTGAATTCTTGTCCTGTGATAAAAAGCCTTCTGTTTCGAGTGCCAAACATTTCAGGAGAGCATTTTCAAGCTTTTGGCACCATTTTTGAGTGAATTTCCAAAAGTCAGATTTTTGCTGAAATTGTGACCCCGGGGCTTAGGGATTTTTTCCAAAAAATATTTTCTGCCGGTTAAGTTTTTGAGGGCTGAATTCTTGTCCTGTGATAAAAAGCCTTCTGTTTCGAGTGCCAAACCTTTCAGGTGTGCATTTGCAACCGGTTGGCACCATTTTTGAGTGAATTGCAAAAAGTCAGATTTTTGCTGAAATTGTGACCCTGGGGCTTAGGGATTTTTTTCAAAAAAATATTTTCTGCCGGTTAAGTTTTTGAGGGCTGAATTCTTGTCCTGTGATAAAAAGCCTTCTGTTTCGAGTGCCAAACCTTTCAGGAGAGCATTTTCAAGCTTTGGGCACCATTTTTGAGTGAATTGCCAAAAGTCAGATTTTTGCTGAAATTGTGACCCCGGGGCTTAGGGATTTTTTCAAAAAAATATTTTCTTCCGGTTAAGTTTTTGAGGGCTGATTTCTTGTCCTGTGACAAAAAGCCTTCTGTTTCGAGTGCCAAACCTTTCAGGAGAGCATTTTCAAGCTTTTGGCACCATTTTTGAGTGAATTGCCAAAAGTCAGATTTTTGCTGAAATTGTGACCCTGGGGCTTAGGGATTTTTTCAAAAAAATATTTTCTTCCGGTTAAGTTTTTGAGGGCTGATTTCTTGTCCTGTGACAAAAAGCCTTCTGTTTCGAGTGCCAAACCTTTCAGGAGAGCATTTTCAAGCTTTGGGCACCATTTTTGAGTGAATTTCCAAAAGTCAGATTTTTGCTGAAATTGTGACCCCGGGGCTTAGGGATTTTTTCAAAAAAATATTTTCTGCCGGTTAAGTTTTTGAGGGCTGATTTCTTGTCCTGTGATAAAAAGCCTTCTGTTTCGAGTGCCAAACCTTTCAGGAGAGCATTTTCAAGCTTTTGGCACCATTTTTGAGTGAATTGCCAGAAGTCAGATTTTTGCTGAAATTGTGACCCCGGGGCTTAGGGATTTTTTCCCAAAAATATTTTCTGCCGGATAAGTTTTTGAGGGCTGATTTCTTGTCCTGTGATAAAAAGCCTTCTGTTTCCATCGCCAAAGCTTTCAGCGGAGCATTTTCAAGCTTTTGGCACCATTTTTGAGTGAATTTCCAAAAGTCAGATTTTTGCTGAAATTGTGACCCCGGGGCTTAGGGATTTTTTCAAAAAATATTTTCTTCCGGTTAAGTTTTTGAGGGCTGATTTCTTGTCCTGTGATAAAAATCCTTCTCTTTTGAGTGCCAAACCTTTCAGGGGAGCATTTTCAAGCTTTTGGCACCATTTTTGAGTGAATCGCCAAAAGTCAGATTTTTGCTGAAATTGTGACCCCGGGGCTTAGGGATTTTTCCCAAAAATATTTTCTGCCGGTTAAGTTTTTGAGTGCTGATTTCTTGTCCTGTGATAAAAAGCCTTCTGTTTCCATCGCCAAAGCTTTCAGGGGAGCATTTTCAAGCTTTTGGCACCATTTTTGAGTGAATCGCCAAAAGCCAGATTTTTGCTGAAATTGTGACCCCGGGGCTTAGGGATTTTTTCCCAAAAATATTTTCTGCCGGTTAAGTTTTTGAGTGCTGATTTCTTGTCCTGTGATAAAAAGCCTTCTGTTTCGAGTGCCAAACCTTTCAGGAGAGCATTTTCAAGCTTTTGGCACCATTTTTGAGTGAATTGCCAAAAGTCAGATTTTTGCTGAAATTGTGACCCCGGGGCTTAGGGATTTTTTCAAAAAAATATTTTCTGCCGGTTAAGTTTTTGAGGGCTGAATACTTGTCCTGTGATAAAAAGCCTTCTGTTTCCATCGCCAAAGCTTTCAGGGGAGCATTTGCAACCGGTTGGCACCATTTTTGAGTGAACTGCCATAAGTCAGATTTTTGCTGAAATTGTGACCCCGTTGCATAGGGATTTTTTCAAAAAAATATTTTCTGCCGGTTAAGTTTTTGAGGGCTGATTTCTTGTCCTGTGATAAAAGGCCTTCTCTTTCCATCGCCAAAGCTTTCAGGAGAGCATTTGCAACCGGTTGGCACCATTTTAGAGTGTATTGCCAAAAGTCAGATTGTTTCAAAAAAATATTTTCTTCCGGTTAAGTTTTTGAGGGCTGATTTCTTGTCCTGTGACAAAAAGCCTTCTGTTTCGAGTGCCAAACCTTTCAGGAGAGCATTTTCAAGCTTTTGGCACCATTTTTGAGTGAATTGCCAAAAGTCAGATTTTTGCTGAAATTGTGACCCGGGGCTTAGGGATTTTTCCCCAAAAATATTTTCTGCCGGTTAAGTTTTTGAGGGCTGATTTCTTGTCCTGTGATAAAAATCCTTCTCTTTTGAGTGCCAAATCTTTCAGGGGAGCATTTTCAAGCTTTTGGCACCATTTTTGAGTGAATCGCCAAAAGTCAGATTTTTGCTGAAATTGTGACCCCGGGGCTTAGGGATTTTTTTCAAAAAATATTTTCTGCCGGTTAAGTTTTTGAGGGCTGATTTCTTGTCCTGTGACAAAAAGCCTTCTGTTTCGAGTGCCAAACCTTTCAGGAGAGCATTTTCAAGCTTTTGGCACCATTTTTGAGTGAATTGCCAAAAGTCAGATTTTTGCTGAAATTGTGACCCCGGGGCTTAGGGATTTTTTCAAAAAATATTTTCTGCCGGTTAAGTTTTTGAGGGCTGATTTCTTGTCCTGTGACAAAAAGCCTTCTGTTTCGAGTGCCAAACCTTTCAGGAGAGCATTTTCAAGCTTTTGGCACCATTTTTGAGTGAATCGCCAAAGTCAGATTTTTGCTGAAATTGTGACCCCGGGGCTTAGGGATTTTTTCCAAAAAATATTTTCTGCCGGTTAAGTTTTTCAGGGCTGATTTCTTGTCCTGTGATAAAAA